>NC_086448.1:88285406-88469027 GCF_028390025.1 Pseudophryne corroboree
CCATTCCTGTAGGTCCGCCACACTCCACCCATAGGCGCTGATTTATGTATTTACTGGTGGGTGCTCGGCGGGAGCGGGAATGAACGGGCGGCTGCGGCAGTGACGAATGCCCATTACACATTATGCCACACACAGTAATGCCCATTACACATTATGCCACACACAGTAATGCCCATTACACATTATGCCACACACAGTAATGCCCATTACACATTATGCCACACACAGTAATGCCCATTACACATTATGCCACACACAGTAATGCCCATTACACATTATGCCACACACAGTAATGCCCATTACACATTATGCCACACACAGTAATGCCCATTACACATTATGCCACACACAGTAATGCTCATTATGCATTATGCCACACACTGTAACGTCAATTACATTATGCCACACACTGTAACGTCAATTACATATTATGCCACACACAGTTATGGCCCTGACACCATTTTATGCCCCACACACAATGCCTCTTACAAATGATGCTACACAGTAAGGCTTCTAATTACTTTTAAATTACCTACCAGTTGTCATTGGTTTCATGCCCTGGGTTCCATGCTCGCTGGGAGCTCCTGCACATTGCCAGGGGTTTCATGTGCGTTGTCAGGGGTCTCCTGTGCGTTGCCAGGGGTTTCATGTGCGTTGCCGCCGGGCTTGCAGGAGCTCACAAACATTTGGGCCGCCCCCCCCCCCCCCCCCACATCCTGCGTGCGCTTAGCCCCCGTAATGGATTGAGACGCGCTGGGGGCTGCGGAAGGGCTTCCGTACATTGCAATGTGAAAAAAACCTTAAAATGCCCACCGCCGAGGAGACAAGCGCTAGTGGTCCAATGTGACCGCTAGCTTCGGTCTCCTCCATGGCGGCGGCCATTTTTGGTGGGTCTTTTTACATTGCGATGCATGGAAGTCCTTCCGCAGCCCCCAGCGCGTCTTAGTCCATTGCGAGGTCTAGCTTTACTGGGTAGCTGGTTCCGTGGGTGCTTCTCGATGTCCGTGGATGCTCGGGCCATGGGAGAACCCATGGAATTGGCGCCTATGACTCCACCTATATGTAACGTCACAATGTATGACCTCACATAGGAGTGAAGCAGTGCCGCAGGATTTTTTGGGGGGGAGGGAGGGGTCCTGTTTATTTTGTCAGTCCCACTCAGAAGCACCCATGTTTGTTGCATAAAATGAATGCACACTTCGGGGCAAATGCAATAACCTGCTAGTTGGTTTAGCCATGTAAAATATGGCTGTTGTCACTCTAGCAGCTGCTGCACCTCGCAGGCCATTGCATTCACCCCTTCACATTTGTCTTTTTTTCCCGGTCCAAATGCAGCTGAATACTTGCAAGGTCTCTCTTCAACTCTAACTACCCATGCCCCAGCAGTTACATTTTCAATTTAATAGAACAAAAAAAATGTAGATACCGGTTTCATTGCTGTTTTGAGGAAATAGAAAAAAACTTTTCTGAATATTCAGCCTTATGGTAAAAAAACAAACAAAACAAAAAACCTAAGGTATAAGTAGTGTGAGTTCTGCACTAATATTAATGTTGGAATTTAACCAGTGCAATCCTGACAAAATAGGCTCATCACAGGTGTGAGAAGTCTCAACAGTGAAGGGGTTATATTATTATCTATTATTATTATTATTATTATTATTATTATTTAATACATAATAATCCCCACAGTTAATGCTCTAGTGATTTTAATACATATTGTAGTCCTAGTCTCTCCTGATTGGAGGTATATGGGTTCAGGGACCTGGCTCGCTTGTTGCTGAGCTCGCTGCACAGTCAGTATGAGGTAACACGTCCTGGAAGACTGTGATTATAGCCGGAAGCAAAGGTCACAAAGCTCTGCATCATAATCCTATATGTGAATACAGCGGTCACTGGGGTTTATGTGGGCTTCCCCTAATTCCTATGTATCACACCACATCCATGCAGATTCAGCAGTGCCATGTGTGAGCCCCTACTGAAGTATTTCCGGATTCTTAATTCCAGGGCTTGTGCTGAGTGGGCCCTAACCAGGCTGACATTCCTTTTCCCTCCCACATTGCATACAGTAGATGCTAGCAATACACACATGTCTGTCACAGTATAGAGTGTGTTGGCGGCAGATACCGACTGACAGACTGAGTGGCTATTAATGGAAATATTTGCCCTATGGATTCCCAAGCGACCTCATTTAATGGTTCAGTCCAGTCACTGGTTTAAGGAATTGATTGGCCTGATTGGTATATTTCTTTTCCTCCCGATACGGCTTCTGCTCGGTATGTGGCCAGCAAGTATTGTAATGCAATGTATACATTTTTTTCCTAACTTTTCTTGTAAACTGTTAGCTTTTAAAGTCCTGTGCTCAGCGAAGCCCCATTTAGAGCACCCTCCTAAAAGAGGCATTAGCCGGAATCGTATGCGTTTGCAGTTTGTGTGATGACTACATTTTGTCTTTTGCATTTACATTTGAATGCATTATAATAGCAATTTGCATGCCTAAAGCAGCAGTTTAACTTTTCATATTTTGTTGGCAGGCTGAGGGACTTCTGCTTTTTGTGTGGCTGATAGTCTTCCAGTCCCTATTCATTGATTTATTTTGGATTCCTAACTACCCATATGTCAGGTTTCTGGTTCATTCCCAAAATGCTACAGTATGTGTATTAGTTGTTGCTGCTGTTGATGTTTTTGTTATGCATTTGGTCAGGGGTCTGAGAAGCCTTTTGTCATTTTCACCTCCTCCTTGTAGGGCAGATGTGTCAAGCCATGGAGAGAGCTAAAGTTGATAAGTTGCCCAAAGAAACCAATCTGCTTCTTAACTGTCATTTCTGGGGTGTATTCAATTCCTGTCGGATCAGTTCAGTATTCAATTTGTGGGCATTTCCGTCAGGTTTTGCCCGCTTTCAACAATGCTGATCCGACTTTTTTTGTAGTGAAATCAGCATTGTCGAAAACAGGCCAGAAAACTGTCAGAAATGGCCGCAAATTCGACAAAATCCGTGGTTAATCCGCCGATCCACGTGTTTTCCGACAAGTCGAAATTTCCAACAAGCCGGAAAAACAGCAACTGAGTTGAATAGGACGAATCCTGATTCGGCCTTAAGTCGGAAAGTTCCGACTTGACGGCAAGTCCGACTTCAATTGAATAGACCCCTATGTATGAAATGACAGATGCTATCCAAGCTATTTTATCTCAGATGTTTGATACATCTCCCCCTGTAGATGAGCAGAAAGCTCCCAGCAGCACATGTGATATGAGTGTGGCGGCAGTGACCCTTTCCCCTTATGTAATTAAGTAAACGACCCCATGATGATGTAAGAAGGGGTATGCAAAACCAGACTATGTAATTATTTAATTTGCAGTGGACTGGAAATATTCACTGTGGTGCAGTAGGTCTCCAAGGGGGAATTCAATTACTTTTTGGATACCCTGCGTCCGATGGATGGTTTGGGGGGTCAGTGATAATGGGACCCTTCCACTTTTGAGGAGGCCTGAGTTTCCACACCTAAGTGCACTATGTGGGCTTTCAATGACAAAAATCTAAACTGAGCTACTCCCAACATTCTAGCAATATAACAAGACCTGTGTACTGCTGTAAATACACAATCTTTACATACAGAATTTTTTTTGTGGGTGTAATAGATGAACCTGAAGCCTTTTCCCTCTGTATTCACATGTACTGTATAGGGATATATATATATATGATGTCAACAGTGGACAAGTTAAGAAAAGGATGAAAGGTTTGTGGCCGATAGTCACATCGGATCCCGATCTGACAATCTTTAGGAGTAAGCGCATTATGCCAAGCTATACCAGAGGGCGCAGTATAAAAGATCTTGTCGTCAAAACCGACATGGCCAAATTGAAAGCAGCCCCCACCCACCACTTTTTAAGTAGAAAAAACGGGTGCTTTAAATGCACGGGCTGCACGACGTGTGCGCATATGTCTCCAGGAGACAGCATTGCTCACCCGTTCTCCGGAAAAAGTTTTAAGATCAGGTGGCCCTTAACGTGTAGTACCAAGTTTGTTATATACGCCATTATATGCCCGTGTGGCCGGTACTACATAGGGAAGACCGAGTGCCAGTTTAAAGTG
Source organism: Pseudophryne corroboree (assembly GCF_028390025.1). Taxonomy (NCBI): domain Eukaryota; kingdom Metazoa; phylum Chordata; class Amphibia; order Anura; family Myobatrachidae; genus Pseudophryne; species Pseudophryne corroboree. The sequence goes on from NC_086448.1 coordinate 88,289,498, forward strand.
CGCATGGCTCAGCATAGACAAGCGATTAGGAACGCTTTGGCGACGGGCAGTGGTGAACAGCCAGTCGCCAAGCACTTTGTCGAGTTCAGACACAGCATGGCCACATTTAAACATCGAATTATTGACCACGTGCCAGAATCCCCCCGTGGGGGAAATAGAGGTAAAAAGCTCTTACAGTTAGAGTCCATGTGGATTCACAGACTACAAACCCTGAAACCTGGAGGCTTGAATGAAAATTTGGGCCTCATTAATTTTCTTTAGTTCTACCTCTGGAGGTAGATTTTAGACGTCAGGGGGTTGGGTAGCATTAGTCGTGGGACAGTTTTCATCTCAGTGGGTTCATAAAATGGACAGGGGGGAGGAATTACGTAGTGGGTAGGAGGTCCGCAGCTGGTCAGGGTACTAGTAGTGAATAAAGTCCCTGCACCCGTGGAACCAGCAGATGAATAGGTTAAAATATAGTGAGGGAGTCAAGCATAAACATAAAGACAAAAATTCCCGTATATGTCACAATGGCAGAGTATGTAGATATTTGCTAGTAAGTTGGTTCATGATAAGGAAGAACAGGAGCGGCTTGCGCTATTATGAGTAAGAAATAATTCTATTATGTGGTATTGACACTTTTTAGTAGGGGATTTTAAAAGGCACTAATATTGTTTTTAAACGTGGGTTTCTTTTTTAATGTTTGTAGCTGATTTTAGCACCTTATAGTGATATGCACTAAGATGTAACCAGTTCTTGATCCGCACTGCATTTGCTTGTAATACAAGGTTCACAGATGTATTGTTGTTGTTATGGAGTTTAGCTAGCGTCTCCATGGTAACGCGGCATACTCCCGCAACGTCACTTCCGGCGGAAGTGGACGCAGCCGGCGGTGCCGGGCGGTGAGAACGGCGGCGAGACCAGGGGAGACGCCAGGTGATTGGGTGTGAGGTGGGGGGTAAGTACTTCGTTTAAGTATTTAAATGTTTTTTGTGCAGTGTTTACACATATCCTGAAGAAGGGGAACTGGTCCCCGAAACGTTGATTTCTCTGTTTGCACTATTACAAGAATTTGTGACAGCCTCTGAGTGCCGCCTCGTTTGTGACCGCCATATCCTGGGGGGCCTCACCAAAGCTCTCCACGGAGGAAGGCACCGGAGCGAGACATATCCCTGAGTGGATATTTGGAGTGCCGGGGCAATAAGGTACTATATATATATATATATATATATATATATATATATATATATTAGTTCTAGTAGTAGTCATTTCTGTTTTTGCATTATTTCCTCCAGGGCATTGTTTTATCTAGGGGTATATGCAATTCGACCGTTTTTAAATTCGACACAATTCAACAGTCGAATTCCGGCCGGGGGGGGGGGGGGGGGGGTGCCGGAATTCGACATATTCAATACAAAACGGATTCGACAGTCCCGCTGTCGAAAAACGGAGGAATTGACGGATAAGTGCGTCCTGGATTCGACTTTTCCGACGGCGCAGAAATGGTTAAAAAACACTGGGAAAAAAATGCGTGGGGTCTGACTAAAATAGAGAGAGCATGGTTTTTAGTGGGAAGGGGTGGGAATGGGTTAAAATCCAGACAAAAAAAATGCGTGGGGTCCCCCCTCCTAAGCATAACCAGCCTCTGGCTCTTTGAGCCGGTCCTGGTTGCAAAAATACGGGGGGGGGGGGGGGGGGGGAATGACAGGGGATCACCCGTATTTTAACAACCAGCACCGGGCTCTGCGCCTGATCCTGGTGCAAAAAATACGGGGGACAAAAAGCGTAGGGGTCCCCCGTATTTTTTGTACCAGCACCGGGCTCCACTAGCTGGACAGATAATGCCACAGCCGGGGGACACTTTTATACCGCTCCCTGCGGTCGTGGCATTAAATACCCAACTAGTCACCCCTGGCTGGGGTACCCTGGAGGAGTGGGGACCCCTTAAATCAAGGGGTCCCCCCCCCCCAGCCACCCAAGGGCCAGGGGTGAAGCCCAAGGCTGTCGTCCCCCCCCCCCCCCATCCAAGGGCTGCGGATGGGGGGCTGATAGCCTTGTTGAAAATGAAAGAATATTGTTTTTTGCAGAAGATCTACAAGTCCCAGGAAGCCTCCCACGCAAGCTGGTACTTGGAGAACCACAAGTACCAGCATGCGGGGGGGAAATGGGCCCGCTGGTACCTGTAGTTCTTCTGCAAAAAAAATACCCAAATAAAAACAGGACATGCACACCTTGAAAGTACAACTTTATTACATACATGCCGACACATACATACTTACTTATGTTGGCACGCCGACTCTGTCCTCGTCTCCAATGTCGACGACAATCCGGGGTACCTGAAAATAAAATTATACTCTCCTAAATCCAGTGTCCAGTGATATTTGTAATCCACGTACTTGGCAAAAAAAAAAAAACGCATACCCGATCCACACGGACTGAAAGGGGTCCCATGTTTACACATGGGACCCCTTTCCCCGAATGCAGAGACCCCCCGTGACTGCTGTCACAGAGGGTCCCTTCAGCCAATCAGGGAGCGCCACGTCGTGGCACTCTCTTGACTGGCTATCGCGTCTGAGGTGTCAGACGCGCATTGCACAGCCCCTCCATTATCTTCAATGGTGGGAACTTTGCGGTCAGCGGTGAGGTCACCCGCGGTCAGCCGCTGACCGCGGGTAACCTCACCGCTGACCGCAAAGTTCCCACCATTGAATATAATGGGGGGCTGGGCGATGCGCTGTCTGCCAGCTCAGACGCGCATAGGCAATCAGGAGAGTGCCAGGACGTGGCGCTCCCTGATTGGCTGAAGGGACCCTCTGTGACAGCAGTCACGGGGGGTCTCTGCATTCGGGGAAAGGGGTCCCATGTGTAAACATGGGACCCCTTTCAGTCCGTGTGGATCTGGGTATGCATTTTTTTTATTGCCAAGTACATGGATTACAAATATCACTGGACACTGGATTTAGGTAAGTATAATTTTATTTTCAGGTACCCCGGATTCTACTTGGACAAGTGGACAGAGGTCGGCGTGTGAACATAGGTAACTATGTGTGTGTCTGCATGTGTGTAATAAAGTTGTACTTGTCAAGGTACCAGCGGGCCCGTTTCCCCCCCGCATGCTGGTACTTGTGGTTCTCCAAGTACCAGCTTGCGGGGGAGGCTTGCTGGGACTTGTAGTTCTTCTGCAAAAAAAACAATATTCTTTCATTTTCAACAAGGCTATCAGCCCCCCATCCCCAGCCCTTGGATGGGGGGGACAGCCTCGGGCTTCACCCCTGGCCCTTGGGTGGCTGGAGGGGGGTGGACCCCTTGATTTAAGGTCTCCCCACTCCTCCAGGGTACCCCGGCCAGGGGTGACTAGTTGGGGTTTTAATGCCACGGCCGCAGGGACCGGTATAAGTGTCCCCCGGCTGTGGCATTATCTCCCCAGCTAGTGGAGCCTGGTGCTGGTACAAAAAATACGGGGGACCCCTACGCTTTTTGTCCCCCATATTTTTTGCACCAGGACCAGGCGCAGAGCCCGGTGCTGGTTGTTAAAATACGGGGGATCCCCTGTCATTCCCCCCCCCCCCCCCCCCCCCCCCCCCCGTATTTTTGCAACCAGGACCGGCTCAAAGAGCCCGAGGCTGGTTATGCTTAGGAGGGGGGACCCCACGCATTTTTTTTTGTCTTGATTTTAACCCATTCCCACTAAAAACCATGCTCTCTCTATTTTAGTCAGTTAAAAAAAATATATTCTTTTCAAAAATATATAAATAATACTTGTGTCCCTCTAATAGACAAACCAAGTACATAATCCCTTCTAATATAAATAGATATGCTATTAGCAATAAAAAAACACAAAAAAAACATGTTTTTAAAAAAATTTTTATTAGATTCCGCCAGCAAAGTGAGGCGGAAGGAAATTGACGATATTACTGTCGAAAAGCACTAAAGTCGAATCGACATTCTTCAATTGAATATACTTTTGTCGAATTGCCGCATTTCTACCACTGCAGACATGTCGAATTTTCAAAATGTCGAATTGCAAAAAGTCGCATCTGAAAAGTCATTTTTTTTTGTCGAAAAGTACTATATTGCATTGTCGATTTTTTTTTTTTTTGTCGAAAATGCCCCGTTTTTCAACATTTTCGGGAATTCGACCGCAATTGCATATACCCATAGCCATTGGATAGGATTACCTACAAAGCCGTATAGCATAAACCACTTGTGTTTCTGAATACAAACGCCCCTGGTAGGGATGCGTGTAAGGCCGCAGGCTAGGGCTATTGCTACGCCTTTAGTTTACATGTATTGCCTGGGAGTACATTCTCATTTTATAATAATTATCGGTTAATGTGTGTCTGTAAAGCATCCAAACCGCTATGGTGGTGAGACCTTTATTTTCTTGGTAAAGTGTGAAACAGCTGCTGCTCCAGGTTATTTAGGAATGTTTTTCCTGGGAGTGAGCTATTGTACATCTGTACATTATCCATTTACAGTTCCAGCTGTTGTCTTACCCCAGGCTGCAGATAGACAGCTCCTGAATGCAGGAGACAGTGTCTCTCTCAGCCACCAGAGCTGTGGTGATTCTTGTCCATTTTAGTTTGGAATGACAATTGTGTATTACTAGAAACACTTTACATTTAACTGCTGGATATAGATGTATCCTTGAAAAGTCATATCCCTGTATGGAGTGCCTATTTATGACTTATCCATTATTTAGATTGAAATAATGGCATTATTCCATTGTAGAGAAAAGGAAAATGGTGACAGCATATGATTACTTTATTAAAATAACTGCTTTTTATCTACAAATAGACATATATTATGTGTTTATGTTCCCGATAGATCCTTGTGATTATAGGAAGCCAGAAAACTCTCTGAAACTTTTCGGATGGATGTCTTTTAAACCCCCTATTAAACCTATGTTACATAATGGAGATAGATGGAGCCTCAACTTGAATACTTAATGTATACTTACTGGAACAGAAAGAATATTGTTTTCACATCTTGATATCTAAATGCTCTAGTAGAGTGATTTTGGCTGATCAAGCCTTGATAAGCTGAACAAAAGCATTGCAGTTTACACGTCTGTTTACGCATCCCAAGTTGATCCCACACATTGCCTGATGCAAAAAGAGGCGAAACACGCAAAAAACAGTGAAACGGCCTCTGACTTCTGATCCAATAGCATCAAACTGAATATACATACTCTGTATACAAAGTGGTATCTTTGTGGAGCGCTCTTATTTGATGGATGAATCCAGTGTGGGTTTTTTGGATATGAACAGAGTATGACCTTATAAGTACCTTATATACATATACACCCAAATGTTAAAAACACATATTTTTATTAAAATATAAATGACATTTAAAAATACGTTTCTGTAATAGTTTTTTTTACACAAGTGTTGATCACTAGGAAACCATATGTTTATACAATTTGTTCATACAGTAAAAATATCAGTAAAATATTTTTGTTTCAACTAACGCGTTTTGTCTATGGCGACTTCTTCAGGGGTGTTTAATTCTTAGGCAAAAATAGTTTTCTTGTTATGATGCCAGAACTGTTTGGAATGATTTTCCTTCTCAAATGGTGATTTAATAGATGAAACCATACATATAGGCAAATTGTTTTACTGGAAACATATATTTAGAGTAGTCTCAATTAGTTTCCACAGCCTAATGACAATTTTTGCTGGATTCCCTATTTGTGAGATTCTAAAGGCTTAGATTAGAATCAAATAACTTCTAACTGTTGTCAGATTTTTTTTAGTCTTTTCCAGCAGCAATCCTACACGTCTCTGTGCTCTGGAATCCAAATGTATACTGTATACTTTGAATTTATGATCTTTATTTTTCTGTACAATAATTCGTTTGAAAAATGTGACGTTTAAGTCTTGCACGCAGATAGGTGTGACGTCTTTTGTTATGCTTGTGCCTGAAATGCCTGAGTACTGTAACAAAGCCAAGCTACTCTTTTCCGAAAACTCAATGGGTTGTCTGTCTTTGCAGAGGTGACATTGAAAGTCCAGGTCAGCGATGTCAGTACTCACCAGCCGCTCAGCAATGCCATCGTAAAAATATTCGCCAACCAAGTTTCTACCGCGTCTGGGACCACTGCCGCTGACGGGACTGCACTGATCAAGCTCCAGTATAAGTTGGGGAGTCAGTTGATTGTCACAGCCACTAAACATGCCTACGTGCCAAATTCTGCACCGTGGAGACCCCGCCGGCTGCCAGGTAAGATTAGTTTGTAGGTATTTTTTCTACGTGGGTCTGTATTCCGCACTCGTAGACTTGGCTTTATAACCAGCAAGCACGATCAGTGTATGTAGCCCTCTGAACTGTGGGCCACTGGTGTAACGGAGTAATGGCCTCGTTTTTTGCTATCGTATTCATTGATTGCGTTTGTATTTCAGTATACTTAACAATATTAAGGGGTCTATTTTCTAACCCTTGAACGGAGATAAAGTACCAGCCAATCAGCTCCTAACTGCCATGTTACAGGCTGTGTTTGAAAAATGGCAGTTAGGAGTTGATTGGTTAGTACTTTAAGAATTGACTGTTTAGGAAGCTCATCCATTGCTGTTGGTGATTTTTTATCTTTAACTTAATGGCACAATATTTTTGGTAATTTTTTTTTGTGGCATCCACATCATCCTTGACATGGCACAGCATAGGTTAAATCTGGTGGTACGATAAGAAGACCATTGTTACATTTTCTTACAAAACTTGGCACATATTCCAGCAAAATAAACCTTTTGCAATGACCTTCATGTCCGTTAATGATTAATGCCAAATAAGCAATAAAACAATAAATAAAAATGTAACTGTTTCTTCCAAAACCCTGGCACTCTGCATTGAGCCAGGAAACCCCGTCCTGTAGCTCATTGATCACTGATCTGGAGTGCTGACATAGGGGAGGAGGGCCAGGGACGGACAGCCGATTTTGCCCTGCGAGACGTTCCACGTTGAGCATAATTTATTATAGGGTGGTCTTTCATTCTAATTCAGAAGACCAGGAAAAGAAATGTACAGAGGCTATTCTAGTCTCCTGACAGCGGCATTTAAACGTAGTTTATGGATTCGTTATCTTTGAGTTTATTGGTAAACGAATATGTGGCCCGTTGGGACTGTTATATTCAGTACAATGCATTATAGTTGTGCAGGTCGCACTTCTGTGTTGCAGGCTGAGCTGTGTAGGGGAGTAAGGTCACTTCCATAGGTCATTGGTGATGCTAATAGAATGGTGTATAAACTCCAGGGTGTCGGCTCGTTAAATGTCAGCAGAATGTGCAGAGTTTCCAGGATATTATCCCACTTACTGACACCAGCAAACAAGGCCGGGAAATCCTGTACAGGCTGGAGAGCCGCCTATTCATGCTCCTGACAGGGACAGTGTGGTAATAAATATGTTTTCCAGTTTTGTCCTATACTGACTGCGAGATGCTGTGGTGGTTCCTCAGACTCTGGTGTTTCATGCCTGTCGTCCCTAGAGTTGGCATGTTTGTCTCGACTTCAGGGCAGTATGAGCAGGTGGTGTATGAACGTGCAGGACAGTTCACTGTTTTTGTTTTTCAATTGCTTGAGCCAATTGGCGCTAGTGCCGTAGACAGCCCATTGTTTCTGCTCCAGGCTGGATTAAGGCATGTGAGGGCCCCGTGGCAACTAAGTTGTGGGCGCTCCCTCCAATAAAATGTCCCATTAATATGCCAACTTCCCCTTCCCCCTGGATTGTACACCGTGCACATACACACAACCCTCCAGAGTACTCACCTCCCGTGGCATGCTTGCGGCTCTGCATACAGTGCAGACTCTTGTGTCCCCCTCATCAGCGGAACCGATGTGAGGCGTGGTGCTTATGATGGGCCCCTTCCAGGAACAGTTGCTGCTGGGCACTTGTGTGCAATTGAATGGTCAGACTAACCCTGAATGGGGGCCCCGGGGTGACTGCCACCATTCGCACGTTTCACCCCTGCTTTATACTTATAAACCCAGTGCATTTGGGCGACACATGCATAGTAAGTAATGGGAGCCCGCTGCACTTGCGCCCATCAGCAAAACAATTGAATTTCTCCCATCGGGCACCTTCCTTGCAGTCTCCCAAAAACAAATGAATTCCCCCCTTATTTCTCATTCCTTGTGGTGTGTGTTTTGTACATGGCAGTATTTGTTATTTAGGTTGATGTATAAATCACGGAAATTCCTGTCTGATTTCGGTCTGCTGTGTCTGCCGGTTTATATCTCTGTTCCTCAATGGCTTCCGCAAGCTCACATTGTACATACTCCTATAGTAGCAGTACAGACAATGGAACTTGCAGCTTTGAAGATAGCGCTCTAATAATATAATACCCTTTCTAATGCTGACAAGTGCCAACAAAAACATTGGGCTTGTGGTGTACACGAGCCTTGAAATGCTTTTATTATACATTGTTCCCTCCATCTGCTTGTGAGCGATATATTCTTTTGTGGCTATTGTGACCTTAAAGTACATCAAGAGGCTGGAAAGTTTTGGCTGCCAAGATTGCAATGTCCGGTGTCCACGTACGTTTCCCTGACTGCCATGTTTTTGTCTTCTTTGCAGTGTTCTCCTCTCTCAGCCTCGGTTTGCTGCCTGAGCGCTCGGCCACACTAATGGTCTATGATGATGTCGTACAGATAGTCTCAGGATTTCAAGGTGGGTAAATCTTATGTTGGCAAATCCTGCTGGGAATACCTAGTTGTCCTCTTACATGAAACCAAATTCTGTTTCACAGAAAGAAGCTTTTGTAATTCCATATTGCTGAGGTGGTGGGTTGACTTCATTTTTCTTATCTTCTCCATCCTTTCAGTTTGTATGTCATGCTAGCAGAGGTGGTATGTCATGCTAGCAGAGGTGATGGCGATACATTAGACTGGTAAAACCAAATTATTTTGTGGATATATTTGAGTTTATGGGGACAAAACCCTGCTTTTGATACAAACCACGGGAGCTAAGGGAGAGGTGGGGGGGGGGGTACGGAATATACAGTCCTGTGGCTGCCTGGGTGCTAGAGTCCGTTTTAGAGCCGTAGAGGCGGAAGAATACACCCACACACCCACCCACCCCCAGCCCAGTGAATCTTTCTGCTGCTTTTCATTAATATGCACATTCGTATCAGGCTCCTGATCCTCTCGGTGCATGGCACTGCCCGATATGTTGTCTTTTTGTAAACTATCATTATTAATGTATGTGTTATATGTGACGATGTTTATCAAATATTTTGCATTTATGAAACAGAAATACTCCATGTATTTGTCTGTTATAATTTAAAACAAAATTTGGGGATCTTTACGATGGAGATTTTTCTCACTTTTTTATTTTAATTAAAAAAAAAAAACAAGAACATGTCATTTGCTATTATGACTATTGGAGCAAACTCATCTGCAGTGGATTGCCCCAAATCGGTCCCCGATTCCAACCCAAAAATTATCAGGATTAGCAAATTTGGGAATTTTAACATTCTAAATTTCCCTGATTCCTGACTGATCGCCAATCATCGATGTCCGCAGTTCAGTGGTTTTACTTGCCTACCATCAGATTGGCGTTTGGGAATTCCGGCGCTGATGGCCCACATAATAATTTTTTTGTTTTTGTCGATCTGACAATTTTACAGAACTAAAAATGTTGTTATGCAAATGGCAGAACAAAGCTATAATTCATTAGTTGTGTAATAGAATTTATTGACTGTGTATTTGTCAAGTGACAAAGAAAGTGCTATAAAGTTTTAGTAAAATTCTGAATCTGTGACCTGTTAGAGCCGTGGTAACTGAGCCCTGATATAAAGTGGAACTAATGTAAGACGCTCCATATGTAGTGAATAGTATGTAGGCTTGCCATCCACTTAAACTGAGACACACATGAACTACACCTTTACCCGTGGTCACGCCCCTCATAATTTGTACCAGTTTTTATGTGTAAAATGTTGGAGGGTATGTAACAGTTAATCATCATATGTACTGTATATAACGTTTCCATTAATGCCCTGTAATAATGAAGTTGATCATCTGTATCAGTGTTGATTAATGATTTATCACACAAGGCTCAGCATTTACCACTAAACAGCATGAAGACTGCAATGAATCAGCATAATGAAGAACTGCCTGCGATTAATATACGCAGTTAAAAGTCTCCAGTCCCCAAGACGTCTCCTTTGACTTTGCTGTTGTGTTTGGGTGAAATAGAGTGGGTCTAAAAAAATTTGTATATTTATTAAACCCACTGGAGTTGTTTGAAGTGTTCATGTACGTGACTTAAATTCTGGTGCACAAATATACTTCTATACATCGGAGGCAGCCAAAAAATCTACCTCTATTTCTTTCTTCTCTAGGCTGCTTTTTATTCTAGGAACCTAATCCCCGACACTACATTGACTTTTATATTTAATCATATCTGTTTGTTTGTGTGTGTGTTTTCTCTAACGTCCTAGAGGATGCTGGGACTCCGTAAGGACCATGGGGGATAGACGGGCTCCGCAGGAGAAATGGGCACTTTAAGAAAGACTTTGACTCTGGGTGTGCACTGGCTCCTCCCTCTATGCCCCTCCTCCAGACCTCAGTTTGATACTGTACCCAGTGGAGTCTGGGTGCATTTCAGGAGCTCTCCTGAGTTTCCAGTAAAGAAAGCATTTTAGTTAGGTTTTTTTATTTTCAGGGAGCCTGCTGGCAACAGACTCCCTGCATCGAGGGACTGAGGAGAGAGAAACAGACCCACTTCTCTGAGTTTCAGGGCTCTGTTTCTTAGGCTACTGGACACCATTAGCTCCAGAGGGATCGGTACGCAGGTCTCACCCTCGCTGTCCGTCCCAGAGCCGCTGCGTCGTCCTCCTCGCAGAGCCGGAAGATAGAAGCCGGGTGAGTATTGAGGAACAGACATCTGAGGCGGCAGAAGACAACTTGATCTTCATTGAGGTAACGCACAGCACTGCAGCTGTGCGCCATTGCTCCCATTCACCTCACACACCTCGGTCACTGTAAGGGTGCAGGGGGGGGCGCCCTGGGCAGCAATATAAACCTCTACTATGGCAAATACACATATATACATGTACAGCTGGGCACTGTACATGTATATAAAGAGCCCCCGCCATGTTATTGGAAAATGTAAGCGGGACAGAAGCCCGCCACCGAGGGGGCGGGGCTTCTCCCTCAGCACTCACCAGCGCCATTTTTCTCCACAGCACCGCTGAGAGGAAGCTTCCAGGACTTTCCCCTGCTTGACACACAGTGAAAGAAGGGTTTTAAAGTAGAGGGGGGGCACATAATTGGCGCATATACATAACAAAAGCGCTACTGGGTAAACATACTGTGTTTTTTCCTGGGTCATATAGCGCTGGGGTGTGTGCTGGCATACTCTCTCTCTGTCTCTCCAAAGGGCCTGGTGGGGAACCTGTCTTCAGAAAAGAGCTTCCCTGTGTGTGTGGTGTGTCGGTACGCGTGTGTCGACATGTCTGAGTTTGAAGGCTCACCTAAGGAGGAGGGGGAGTGTATGAATGTTAGGTCTCCGTCGGCAGTGCCAACACCTGACTGGATGGATATGTGGAATGTTTTAAGTGCTAATGTTAATTTATTGCACAAAAGATTAGACAAAGCTGAAGCTGGGGTACAGTCAGGGAGTCAACCCATGCCTGTCCCAATGTCGCCTAGACCTTCGGGGTCTCAGAAGCGCCCACTATCCCAAATAGTTGACACAGATACCGACACGGATTCAGACTCCAGTGTCTACTACGATGATGCAAAATTACAGCCAAAGTGGCTAAATGTATTCGATATATGATTATCGCAATAAAAGATGTTTTGCATATCACTGAGGAACCCCCTGTCCCTGACACGAGGGTACACATGTATAAGGGAAAGAAACCTGAGGTCACCTTTCCCTCCTCACATGAGCTGAACGAAGCTGAACGAATTATGCGAAAAAGCGTGGGAAACTCCAGACAAAAGACTGCAGATTCCCAAAAGGATTCTAATAGCGTATCCTTTCCCGTCGCAGGACAGAATACGGTGGGAATCCTCCCCTAGGGTAGACAAAGCTTTGACGCGCTTGTCAAAAAAGATAGCGCTTCCATCCCAAGATACGGCTACCCTCAAGGATCCTGCTGACCGCAAGCAGGAGGTTTCCTTGAAGTCCATTTACACACATTCTGGTACGTTACTCAGATCGGCTATTGCGTCGGCCTGGGTTTGTAGTGCTGTAGCAGCATGGACAGATTCCTTATCAGCGGATATTGAGACCCTTGATAAGGATACCATTTTAATGACCCTAGGGCATATAAAAGATGCTGTCTTATATATGAGGGATGCTTAAAGAGACATTACTTTACTGGGTTCCAGAATAAACGCTATGTCTATTTCTGCTAGGCGTGTCTTATGGACCCGACAGTGGACAGGTGATGCCGACTCCAAGAGGCATATGGAGTTGTTGCCTTACAAGGGTGAGGAATTGTTTGGAGAAGGCCTCTCGGACCTCGTCTCCCAGGCTACGGCAGGTAAATAGAATTTTTTACCATATATTCCCTCACAATCTAAGAAAGCGCCTCATTATCAAATGCAGTCCTTTCGTTCCAATAAAAGCAAGAGACTACGTGGATCGTCCTTTCTGGCCAGAGGTAAGGGCAGAGGGAAAAAGCTGCACAACACAGCCAGTTCCCAGGAACAGAAGTCCTCCCCGACCTCTGCAAAATCCACCGCATGACGCTGGGGCTCCCCTGAGGGGGTCCGCTCCAGTGGGGGCACGTCTTCGACTGTTCAGCCACATCTGGGTTCACTCACAGGTGGATCCCTGGGCAATAGAAATTGTTTCCCAGGGTTACAAGCTGGAATGCGAAGAGGTGCCTCCTCGCCGGTTTTTCAAATCGGCCCTACCGAAATCCCCCCTGGAAAGGGAGATAGTGTTGCATGCGATTCACAAATTGTGTCTTCAACAAGTGGTGGTAGAGGTTCCCCTGCTTCAAAGAGGGAAGGGGTACTACTCAACTCTGTTTGTGGTACCGAAACCGGACGGTTCGTTCAGACCCATTTTGAATTTAAAATCCCTGAACCTTTACTTGAAACAGTTCAAGTTCAAGATGGAATCGCTCAGAGCGGTCATCGCCAGCCTAGAAGGGGGAGATTTTATGGTGTCTCTGGACATACCTGCATGTTCCCATATATACTCCTCATCAGGCGTACCTGAGATTTGCGGTACAGGATTGTCATTACCAATTTCAGCCGTTGCCGTTTGGGCTTTCCACGGCCCCGAGAATTTTCACCAAGGTAATGGCGGAAATGATGGTGCTCCTGCGCAGGGTGTCACAATTATCCCGTACTTGGACGATCTCCTCATAAAGGTGAGATCACGGGAGAAGTTGCTGAACAGCGTATCACTTTCACTAAATGTGTTACAGCGACACGGCTGGATTCTCAATATTCCAAAGTCGCAGCTGAATCCTACAACTCATCTGCCCTTCTTGGGCATGATGCTGGACACAGACCAGAAGAGAATTTTCTTCCGACGGAAAAAGCGCAGGAACTCATGACTCTTGTCATGAACCTGTTGAAGCCAAAACAAGTGTCAGTACATCATTGCACTCAAGTCCTGGGAAAAATGGTGGCGACATACGAAGACATTTCCTACGGCAGATTCCATGCAAGGACTTTCCAATGGGACCTATTGGACAAATGGTCCGGGTCACATCTGCAGATGCGTCAGCGGGTCACCCTGTACCCCAGGGCCAGAGTATCTCTCCTGTGGTGGCTGAAAAGTGCTCACCTTCTAGAGGGCCGCAGGTTCGGCATTCAGGACTGGATCCTGGTGACCACAGACGCGAGCCTCCGAGGTTGGGGAGCAGTCACACAGGGAAGAACTTTCCAAGGCCTTTGGTCAAGTCAAGAGACTTGTCTTCACATCAACATCCTGGAACTAAGGGCCATATACAACGCCCTACGTCAAGCGGAGATCTTACTTCGCGATCGACCAGTTCTGATCCAGTCCGACAACGTCACCGCAGTAGCTCATGTAAACCGCCAAGGCGGCACAAGGAGCAGGGTGGCGATGGCGGAAGCCACCAGAATTCTTCGCTGGGCGGAGAATCATGTAAACGCTCTGTCAGCAAGGTTCATTCCGGGAGTGGACAACTGGGAGGCAGACTTCCTCAGCAGACACGACCTGCATCCGGGAGAGTGGGGACTTCATCAGGAAGTCTTCGCACAGATTGCAAGTCAGCGGGGACTGCCCCAAATAGACATGATGGCGTCCCGTTTCAACAAAAAGCTACAAAGGTATTGCGCCAGGTCAAGAGACCCTCAGGCGGTAGCTGTGGACGCCCTAGTGACACCGTGGGTGTTCCAGACGGTCTATGTGTTTCCTCCTCTTCCTCTCATACCCAAGGTGTTGAGGATAATAAGAAAAAGAGGAGTGAGAACAATTCTCATTGTTCCGGATTGGCCACGAAGGACCTGGTATCCGGATCTGCAAGAAATGCTCACAGAAGATCCGTGGCCTCTTCCTCTAAGGAAGGACCTGTTACAACAAGGTCCCTGTCTGTTCCAAGACTTGCTGCGTTTGACGGCATGGCGGTTGAACGCCGGATCCTAGCGAAAAAAGGTATTCTGGAGGAGGTCATTCCTACGCTAATAAAGGCTAGGAAGGACGTGACATCAAAACATTATCACCGCATATGGCGATAATATGTTTCTTGGTGTGAGGCCAGGAATGCTCCTACGGAAGAATTCCATCTAGGCCGTTTTCTTCACTTCCTACAGCAGTGATTTTCAACCTTTCTTTACTCGCGGCACACCGAACAATATTTTAAAATTGCCAAGGCACACCATTAGTTCCCCACAGGAAAAAAAACACACATTGGCCCTCATAGTAAAAAATATCCACACATACATTGGCCTACACAGGAAAAACAATCACATTGCTCCCCACATAAATCATATTGCTCCCTACATAAATCCTATTGCTTCCCACATGAATTATTCACATTGTTTCCCCCATAAATCCTTATTCTCCCCACATAAATCCTATTGTTCCCCACAGGAGAAAAAAAAAAACAACAAATATTAGCCCCTACCGGTCAGCTGTTCTCCTCCCTGTCCCTCAGTGGCGGGGATTGTTCATAGTGGAGTGCTGCGAATACTGAGCAGCAGGCGGTTGGTCAGGTGTGAATGTGGGTGGGCAAGGAAAGCTGTGTATGCAGGCAGGAACTGGAAGATGTGTATGCAGGCGGGTGGGCTGGCTGGGTGGTGAGACACGGCGGCTGTGACCTATGATATCACACCGCCGCGTCTTCAAGGCATAAATCACAGCCGGAGCACGACTGATCCTCTAAGAAGAGCCTGGGCCAACAGTTCACTCTGAAGATGCAGGAAGCTGCTCTGGCTCCGCGGCACACCTTCCAACTGGTCGCGGCACACTAGTGTGCCACGGCACACTGGTTGAAAAAGCCTGTCCTACAGACTGGAGTGAATTTGGGCCTAAAATTAGGCTCCATTAAAGTTCAGATTTCGGCCTTATCCATTTTCTTTTAAAAGGAATTGGCCTCTTTACCTGAAGTACAGACTTTTGTGAAGGGAGTACTGCATATTCAGCTTCCTTTTGTACCTCCGGTGGCACCTTGAGACCTTAACGTGGTGTTAAGTTTCCTTAAATCACATTGGTTTGAACCATTTAAAACAGTGGAGTTGAAATATCTCACTTGGAAAGTGGTCATGTTGTTAGCCTTGGCTTCGGCTAGGCGAGTTTCGGAATTGGCGGCTTTATCACATAAAAGCCCCTATCTGGTTTTCCATATGGATAGAGCGGAGTTGCGGACCCGTCCTCAATTCCTACCTAAGGTGGTCTCATCCTTTCATATGAACCAACCTATTGTCGTGCCTGTGGCTACACTTGACTTGGAGGATTCTGAGTCCCTTGATGTGGTCAGGGCTTTGAAAATTTACGTGGCCAGAACGGCTAGGATCAGAAAAACAGAAACCCTTCAAAGCGGACTATTGCTCGCTGGATCTGTAACACGATTCAGCAGGCGCATTCAACGGCAGGCTTGCCGTTACCAAAATCGGGTAAGGCCAATTCCACAAGGAAGGTGGGCTCGTCTTGGGCGGCTGCCCGAGGGGTCTCGGCACTACAGCTGTGCCGAGCTGCTACTTGGTCGGGGGTCAAACACCTTTGCAAAGTTCTATAAGTTTGATACCTTGGCTGAAGAGGACCTCCTGTTTGCTCAATCGGTGCTGCAGAGTCATCCGCACTCTCCCGCCCGTTTGGGAGCTTTGGTATAATCTCCATGGTCCGTACGGAGTCCCAGCATCCTCTAGGACGTTAGAGAATATAAATCTTTTTCTCGTAGTCCGTAGAGGATGCTGGGCGCCCGTCCCAAGTGCGGACTACTCCTGCAAGACTTGTATATAGTTATTGCTTACATAAGGGTTATGTCATAGTTTCATCGGTTTTGGACCGATGCTATGTTTGTTTTTCATACTGTTAACTAGATAGTATATCACAAGTTATACGGTGTGATTGGTGTGGCTGGTATGGATCTTGCCCTTGGATTAACTAAAATCCTTTCCTCGTACTGTCTGTCTCCTCTGGGCACAGTTTCTCTAACTGAGGTCTGGAGTAGGGGCATAGAGGGAGGAGCCAGTGCACACCCAAAGTCAAAGTCTTTCTTAAAGTGCCCATGTCTCCTGCGGAGCCCGTCTATCCCCCATGGTCCTTACGGAATCCCAGCATCCTCTACGGACTACGAGAAAAAGATTTACCGGTAGGTTTAAAATCTTATTTTTATTGTTGGAGCTGCAGCATTTTTATTTTTTGTGTGAGTGGCGATTTTCTCCGACAGTGGAGAAATGCGTTATACTTATGTTTACTATTGGTGCTACATTCTTCTGCCCACTTACTATATTTCACCTATGCAAGCTCCATTCGTTTTAGAGACCACACTGAATGTTGACGGTGTAGGGATTGATGATCTCTACGTAAATAGGGATTATAATTGCAGGCGGTGGTGTTATGGTCTTATCTGTCGTCTTATCCTGCAAATTTGTATATGTTCAGTGGCAAATGCAGACATTACATACATACATCCATATATACACACACACTCTCACCTGGCTTGCAGGTACCATTGTTATGCCCCTCCCCCTTGTGCCAAAATGCTGCTATACGTGGGTCAATCGGGAGGGGGCAGGACCAAAATGACCTGAGTGACCCACGAATCGTGATATTTTGCCGCGAGCCGTAGGGATTAAAAAAAAAAAAAAAACCAGTGCTCACGCTCTTCATCTGTAAAAGGGGAGAAGGGGGTTCTGGGTACTCAGAAACCCCCCACTGCGTGCACCACTGGTGTATGTATTAGCTTAGCGGTCTATAATTCTTATTCTTTCTTTATGTACTGTATTTTACACTAGGAACACTGCAGCAACATTAACCTCTCCATAGATCTATATGGTTAAGTCAGTGTTTATGTGTAAGACACTAGAGGGCTGAAATTATGTAACATATATCCCCCATCTCCGGAGCTGCAGCGGCTGTGTAAGTGACGACAATAAGCCGTCATAAACTCAGTATATTCAAATTTAAACTGTAGTTTGTGTTTACAAATCAAAAGTTACAAACCCACGTTTTGTGCATATTAATGAATCCACTAATGAGACCTCACAGAGCATTCCCTTCACCTGCATCTAGAAGGGTATCCTGTCTATACACTAAGAAGGTCTGCAGTCAATAGGTCAACATACTTAAAATGTCAATATTCAAAATGTAAGTTCAAAAGGTCAAAAAGGCGACACACATATAGTCGACACCCATATTTCGGGGGTTTTACTAAAAAAATTTCTTTTTCATACTTTTTTTTTTTTTACCATCCACGTCGGCTACGATTGGGAATAGTAACCTGTGCCGAACGCAGCGAAGCACCTTGCCCGAAGCATGGCAAGCAAATTGGTACACTAATGGGGCTTGTTTGTGGCAATAAAAGTGACAAAACACCCCAAAAAACCCTGAAAAAATTGTGTCTACCTTTTTTGTGTCAACCCTTTTCTATGTTGACCTTTTGACCATGTTGACCTTTTCTACTGTCCACCTATTCCATGTCAACTTTTTGACCCTGTTGACCATTAGTGGTCGATTTAATCCACACCTATGTGGGAGTATGATGCCTAGTGTTAATTTTACAGTCATCACTTTCATCCAGAATCTCACCATCTTCACTTGTCTAAATAGGACACGTCATGTAGCAGATGGTAATACTGCCTGCCATCTGCTGGAGGGGCGTTTACAGAATTCCTGGAATGCTGGGGCATTACCGGAGCACAAATATGTAACTTATTAACATTCACTTGTATAGCGGCCGCCTATTCCGTTGTGCTTTACAATTGGGAACAAAACAGCACTGGGTAATAACGGGCAAATAAAGAGCCAAGAGTGCCCTGTGTGTGTGTGTGTGTGTGTGTGTGTGTGTGTGTGTGTGTGTGTGTATATATATATATATATATATATATATATATATATATATATATATATATATATATATATATATATATATATTTCTCTGACGTCCTAAGTGGATGCTGGGGACTCCGTCAGGACCATGGGGTTTAGCGGCTCCGCAGGAGACAGGGCACAAAAGTAAAAGCTTTAGGATCAGGTGGTGTGCACTGGCTCCTCCCCCTATGACCCTCCTCCAAGCCTCAGTTAGATTTTTGTGCCCGGCCGAGAAGGGTGCAATCTAGGTGGCTCTCCTAAAGAGCTGCTTAGAGTAAAAGTTTGTTAGGTTTTTTATTTTCAGTGAGTCCTGCTGGCAACAGGCTCACTGCAACGAGGGACTTAGGGGAGAAGAAGCGAACTCACCTGCGTGCAGGATGGATTGGCTTCTTAGGCTACTGGACACCATTAGCTCCAGAGGGATCGAACACAGGCCCAGCCATGGAGTCCGGTCCCGGAGCCGCGCCGCCGACCCCCTTGCAGATGCCGAAAAGTGAAGAGGTCCAGAAACCGGCGGCAGAAGACTTTTCAGTCTTCATGAGGTAGCGCACAGCACTGCAGCTGTGCGCCATTGTTGTCAGCACACTTCACACCAGCGGTCACTGAGGGTGCAGGGCGCTGGGGGGGGGCGCCCTGGGCAGCAATGATAGTACCTTATTCTGGCTAAAAATACATCACATATAGCCCCTGGGGGCTATATGGATGTATTTAACCCCTGCCAGGTCTCAGAAAAACGGGAGAAGAAGCCCGCCGAAAAGGGGGCGGGGCCTATTCTCCTCAGCACACAGCGCCATTTTCCCTCACAGAAATGCTGGTGGGAAGGCTCCCAGGCTCTCCCCTGCACTGCACTACAGAAACAGGGTTAAAACAGAGAGGGGGGGCACTTATTTGGCGATATGTATATATATATATTAAAATGCTATAAGGGGAAAAACACTTATATAAAGGTTGTCCCTGTATAATATAGCGTTTTTGGTGTGTGCTGGCAAACTCTCCCTCTGTCTCCCCAAAGGGCTAGTGGGGTCCTGTCCTCTATCAGAGCATTCCCTGTGTGTGTGCTGTGTGTCGGTACGTGTGTGTCGACATGTATGAGGACGATGTTGGTGAGGAGGCGGAGCAATTGCCTGAAATGGTGATGTCACTCTCTAGGGAGTCGACACCGGAATGGATGGCTTATTTAAGGAATTACGTGATAATGTCAACACGCTGCAAGGTCGGTTGACGACATGAGACGGCCGGCAAACAAATTAGTACCTGTCCAGGCGTCTCAAACACAGTCAGGGGCTGTAAAACGCTCATTTACCTCAGTCGGTCGACACAGACACGGACACTGACTCCAGTGTCGACGGTGAAGAAACAAACGTATTTTCCTTTAGGGCCACACGTTACATGTTAAGGGCAATGAAGGAGGTGTTACATATTTCTGATACTACAAGTACCACAAGAAGGGTATTATGTGGGGTGTGAAAAAACTACCTGTAGTTTTTCCTGAATCAGATAAATTAAATGAAGTGTGTGATGATGCGTGGGTTTCCCCCGATAGAAAATTATTGGCGGTATACCCTTTCCCGCCAGAAGTTAGGGCGCGTTGGGAAACACCCTTTAGGGTGGATAAGGCGCTCACACGCTTATCAAAACAAGTGGCGGTACCGTCTCCAGATAGGGCCGCCCTCAAGGAGCCAGCTGAGAGGCTGGAAAATATCCTAAAAAGGTATATACACACATACTGGTGTTATACTGCGACCAGCGATCGCCTTAGCCTGGATGTGCAGCGCTGGGGTGGCTTGGTCGGATTCCCTGACTGAAAATATTGATACCCTTGACAGGGACAGTATTTTATTGACTATAGAGCATTTAAAGGATGCATTTCTATATATGCGAGGTGCACAGAGGGATATTTGCACTCTGGCATCAAGAGTAAGTGCGATGTCCATATCTGCCAGAAGATGTTTATGGACACGACAGTGGTCAGGTGATGCAGATTCCAAACGGCACATGGAAGTATTGCCGTATAAAGGGGAGGAGTTATTTGGGGTCGGTCCATCGGACCTGGTGGCCTCGGCAACAGCTGGAAAATCCATCTTTTTTACCCCAAATCACATCTCAGCAGAAAAAGACACCGTCTTTTCAGCCTCAGTCCTTTCGTCCCCATAAGGGCAAGCGGGCAAAAGGCCAGTCATATCTGCCCAGGGATAGAGGAAAGGGAAGAAGACTGCAGCAGGCAGCCCATTCCCAGGAACAGAAGCCCTCCACAGCTTCTGCCAAGTCCTCAGCATGACGCTGGGGCCGTACAAGCGGACTCAAGTGCGGTGGGGGGTCGTCTCAAGAGTTTCAGCGCGTAGTGGGCTCACTCGCAAGTGGACCCCTGGATCCTACAAGTAGTATCCCAGGGGGTACAGACTGGAGATTCGAGACGTCTCCCCCTCGCAGGCTCCTGATGTCTGCTTTACCAACGTCTTCCTCCGACAGGGAGGCAGTATTGGAAACAATTCACAAGCTGTATTCCCAGCAGGTGATAATCAAAGTACCCCTCCTACAACAAGGAAAGGGGTATTATTCCACACTATATTGTGGTACTGAAGCCAGACGGCTCGGTGAGACCTATTCTAAATGGGAAATCTTTGAACACTTACATACAAAGGTTCAAATCAAGATGGAGTCACTCAGAGCAGTGATAGCGAACCAGGAAGAAGGGGACTATATGGTGTCCCTGGACATCAAGGATGCTTACCTCCATGTCCCAAATTGCCCTTCTCACCAAGGGTACCTCAGGTTCGTGGTACGGAACTGTCACTATCAGTTTCAGACGCTGCCGTTTGGATTGTCCACGGCACCCCGGGTCTTTACCAAAGTAATGGCCGAAATGATGATTCTTCTTCAAAGAAAAGGCGTCTTAATTATCCCTTACTTGGACGATCTCCTGATAAGGGCAAGGTCCAGAGAACAGTTGGAAGTCGGAGTAGCACTATCTCAAGTAGTTCTACGACAGCACGGGTGGATTCTAAATATCCAAAATCGCAGCCGTTTCCGACGACACGTCTGCTGTTCCTAGGGATGGTTCTGGACACAGTCCAGAAAAAGGTGTTTCTCCCGGAGGAGAAAGCCAGGGAGTTATCCGAGCTAGTCAGGAACCTCCTAAAACCAGGAAAAGTGTGAGTGCATCATTGCACAAGAGTCCTGGGAAAAATGGTGGCTTATTACGAAGCGATTCCATTCGGCAGATTCCACGCAAGAACTTTTCAGTGGGATCTGCTGGACAAATGGTCCGGATCGCATTTTCAGATGCATCAGCGGATAACCCTATCTCCAAGGACAAGGGTGTCTCTCCTGTGGTGGTTACAGAGTGCTCATCTTCTAGAGGGCCGCAGATTCGGCATTCAGGATTGGATGCTGGTGACCACGGAGGCCAGCCTGAGAGGCTGGGGAGCAGTCACACAGGGAAAAAAATTTCCAGGGAGTGTGATCAAGTCTGGAGATTTTTCTCCACATAAATATACTGGAGCTAAGGGCAATTTACAATGCTCTAAGCTTAGCAACACCTCTGCTTCAAGGTCAGCCGGTATTGATCCAGTGGGACAACATCACGGCAGTCGCCCACGTAAACAGACAGGGCGGCACAAGAAGCAGGAGGGCAATGGCAGAAACTGCAAGGATTTTTCGCTGGGCGGAAAATCATGTGATAGCACTGTCAGCAGTGTTCATTCCGGGAGTGGACAACTGGGAAGCAGACTTCCTCAGCAGGCACAACCTCCACCCGGGAGAGTGGGGACTTGATCGGGAAGTCTTCCACATGATTGTGAACCGTTGGAAAAGACCAAAGGTGGACATGGCGTCCCGCCTGAACAAAAAACTGGACAAGTATTGCGCCAGGTCAAAAGACCCTCGGGCAATAGCTGTGGACGTTCTGGTAACACCGTGGGTGTACCAGTCGGTGTATGTCTTCCCTCCTCTGCTTCTCATACCCAAGGTATTGAGAATTATAAGACGTAGAGGAGTAAGAACTATACTCGTGGCTCCGGATTGGCCAAGAAGGACTTGGTACCCGGAACTTCAAGAGATGCTCACAGAGGACTCATGGCCTCTGCCGCTAAGAAGGGACTTGCTTCAGCAAGTACCATGTCTGTTCCAAGACTTACCGCGGCTGCGTTTGACGGCATGGCGGTTGAACGCCGGATCCTAAGGGAAAAAGGCATTCCGGAAGAGGTCATTCCTACCCTGGTCAAAGCCAGGAAGGAGGTGACCGCACAACATTATCACCACATGTGGCGAAAATATGTTGCGTGGTGTGAGGCCAGGAAGGCCCCATGAAGAAATTTCAACTTGGTCGTTTCCTGCATTTCCTGCAAACAGGAGTGTCTATGGGCCTAAAATTGGGGTCCATTAAGGTTCAAATTTCGGCCCTGTCGATTTTCTTCCAGAAAGAATTGGCTTCAGTTCCTGAAGTCCAGAAGTTTGTCAAGGGAGTACTGCATATACAACCCCCTTTTGTGCCTCCAGTGGCACTGTGGGATCTCAACGTAGTTCTGGGATTCCTAAAATCACATTGGTTTAAACCGCTCAAATCTGTGGATTTGAAATATCTCACAGGGAAAGTGACCATGCTGTTGGCCCTGGCCTCGGCCAGGCGAGTGTCAGAATTGGCGGCGTTTGTCTCAAAAAAGTCCATATCTGATTGTCCATTCGGACAGGGCAGAGCTGCGGACTCATCCCCAGTTTCTCCCTAAGGTGGTGTCAGTGTTTCACCCGAACCAGCTTATTGTGGTACCTGCGGCTACTAGGGACTTGGAGGACTCCAAGTTGCTAGATGTTGTCAGGGCCCTGAAAATATAGTTTCCAGGACGGCTGGAGTCAGGAAAACTGACTTGCTGTTATCCTGTATGCACCCAACAAACTGGGTGCTCTTGCTTCTAAGCAGACGATTGCTAGTTGGATGTGTAGTACAATTCAGCTTGCACATTCTGTGGCAGGCCTGCCACAGCCAAAATATGTAAATGCCCATTCCACAAGGAAGGTGGGCTCATCTTGGGCGGCTGCCCGAGGGGTCTCGGCTTTACAACTTTGCCGAGCTGATACTTGGTCAGGGGCACACCCTGACTGAGGAGGACCTGGAGTTCTCTCATTCGGTGCTGCAGAGTCATCCGCACTCTCCCGCCCGTTTGGGAGCTTTGGTATAATCCCCATGGTCCTGACGGAGTCCCCAGCATCCACTTAGGACGTCAGAGAAAATAAGAATTTACTTACCGATAATTCTATTTCTCGTAGTCCGTAGTGGATGCTGGGCGCCCATCCCAAGTGCGGATTGTCTGCAATACTTGTACATAGTTATTGTTACAAAAATCGGGTTATTATTGTTGTGAGCCATCTTTTCAGATGCTCCGCTGTTATCATGCTGTTAACTGGGTTCAGATCACAGGTTGTACAGTGTGATTGGTGTGGCTGGTATGAGTCTTACCCGGGATTCAAAATCCTTCCTTATTGTGTACGCTCGTCCGGGCACAGTATCCTAACTGAGGCTTGGAGGAGGGTCATAGGGGGAGGAGCCAGTGCACACCACCTGATCCTAAAGCTTTTACTTTTGTGCCCTGTCTCCTGCGGAGCCGCTAAACCCCATGGTCCTGACGGAGTCCCCAGCATCCACTACGGACTACGAGAAATAGAATTATCGGTAAGTAAATTCTTATTATATATATATATATATATATATATATATATATATATATATATATATATACATACATACATACATACATACATACATACATACATACATACATACATACATACATACATACATACATACTAGTTGTGGTGCCCGGCACTACTGCTCCTCCCTTTCATAATTGCCTGGGTGCCCTCCGTAATGAAATTGTCATAATTAGGAAATAAGACTGCGTCACTCCAGGTCTTGTGCAAACAATAGAATTGTATTTGCAATAAACAAATCACATAGGTGCTCCAACGTTCCGGGGCCCGCAGCCCCTTTGTCAAGGCGTGATTTGTTTATTGCAAATACACTTCTATTGTTTGCACAAGACCTGGAGTGACGCCGTCTTTTTTCCTGATTATATATAGATATAGATAGATATATATATATATATATATATATATATATATATATATATATATATATATAGATATATATAGATATAGATATATGGCCTTCCATACCTTACTTTTTGTGTCTGTTATTCTCCACTCTTATTTAATTTTCTTTTATCTTCCAATTGTAAAGTGCAATGGAATATGTCAGCACTGTATGAATAAATGTTAACAAATACATTTTAAGCTTTGATCGTCTGATGTAGAATATCTGAAAAATGATCTTTTACTGTATGCTCGATTTAACAGAGGAATTATAAATGTGTTCATTAAAATGTGTGAATACTGCCCTACATGAATGGCGTACTATGCACTAACTAAGCCATTGTTGCTCGCCGCTTCGGTTTGTACATGTCTATTCACTTTACTGTTATTACTATGGCGTGCAAGGAGAATGCATTTAAACATTCAAATGTATGTCAGTGTACACGGCATTAGTGCAGCGACGGGCAAGAGGCAGCCCTTGTTCATACCCAGCACTCGGAGCCTTCACCTGCCACCCCCCGCACTCGTTTCAGGATTTGTGTGGTATAGCTTATAGCACATGTTTCAAATTATAGCTGGCGTATTATTACATATAGAGTGTATTTGTGTTCTTTAGTGCTTGTTTTATCTTATTACCAAGATGAAAGGTAATATGTGGCACGTTCAAAGTTTAGATGGTCAGCTGTGCAGCCCCCCTCTTTTCACTGACTTAACACGTCCTGTTACTTGTTTTATTTATTATTACCAACTTGTAGCTGCAATGGCGGGCACTGACTTTGGCTATCACTTGCTTCAGCACTTGACCAGAGAGCAGCCATTTTGAATTTCAACAGCTAAAATAACTATGCAGGTACTGCCATATTTTACAGTACAAGCGGTTTTTGGGGGGTTAATACATGTCTCAAAGTAATCCTGTGTTCTAATTGCCGAACAGGAAATGCTAAATCTTGAAAGTTTCCAAACAGCGCCCTTTTTAATTAAGGCACATGTTAGCTTTCGGCCGCAGCCAGCTCTCGGCTAATCATTGTCTGGGCCAATTTCCTGGGACGTTTTCAGCTGTTTGACCCAGAAGGCAATTTATGTGTTTTATTGTTTTTATCGTAATGGAAACCACATGTAAGCTGCACGGTCCATGTGAAGTGCCCAATGTCATGGCTTTTTACTGCATTTGTTTGCCTTACGTTTTATAGTAAGAGCACATGTACGAGTTGTGCCATGGATATGTGTCATAAGGTATTCGGTCAGACTTAAGAGTAATAAAATGATCTTATTGAGGAGGAGACTGCTACGGGAATTCTGGGAAACCTGCCTGCTACTTAGGCCTTGATGTGTTTTGCAGGCAGTGTCATGTCCCAGATGTACTGTGCATTGCAGGGCAGGCTTAATTGTCCTGGCACATTGTCCCACTCACTAAATCTTGATGCATAGTGTAATATTGCTGATGCTACATACTCAAGAATACAGGTTAGATTTGGAGGTGGGGGGGGGGGTCTTACGTGCCAGAGCTGAGCATTTTGGAGCAGCAAATTGTAAGCTGCAGTTAAAGTAACACCATATGGCTGTTGAACACCTCAGTGACCGCGGTGAGCTCACCTATTTTTCTTAGCTCATGTTTGTCCACTTGGCTTCTGCTTTATGGTCCTAAATAAGCGGCTTGTGGTTTCTACTCCCCAAACGCAGACCTGGGTGATTTCTAAATGCTAACCGCAGTGTGTGCTACTTACACGCTCCATTTATTACAGAGTGATTCCAGGATACGTAAGGCAAAACGGCACTTCTGATCGATTGGATTTCATTTTTCTGCAGAGAGCACTTTGTACCATTGACCAGTGTCTCTGGAAGGGGTTTCACACCTAGACAGATCTCGGTAAAGCTATTGTTAGCACTCTGGGGCTGAAGTGGAAAAGCTATGATAGTACTGTAGAACGGGTGGTATTCAGTATGCCGATTGTCGGGATCCCGGCGCACAGTTTACCGGCGCCGGAATCCCGACACCCGGCGTACCGACAGCTATTCTCCCTCGTGGTGGTCCACGACCCCCCTGGTGGGAGAATATACGCGCGCCAGCGAGCCCGCAAGGGGCTCCTTTGCGCTCGCCCCGCTGTCGGTATGCCGACGGTCAGGCTCCCGGCGCTGGTATGCTGGTCGCCGGGAGCCCGAGCGCCGGCATACCGTACTGCACCCCTATAGAACATAAGGGCCTGCTTCTGATTACAGCTGTACTTAGGGCCAGATTGCCACAGTGCTGGGAGTTGCTTACCTATTTACTGGACTATTTGGGCTATCAAATACATTTTTTGAACAAATGAAACTTTTTAAAAACAAACCACACATGGACCTAAGGACCTCCTTATACAAGATATGTTCCATTTAATGTTTTGTTTCTCGCTTCAATTTAATGAACATTTCTCTAACGTCCTAGTGGATGCTGGGGACTCCGAAAGGACCAAGGGGAATAGCGGCTCCGCAGGAGACTGGGCACAAAGTAAAAGCTTTAGGACTAGCTGGTGTGCACTGGCTCCTCCCCCTATGACCCTCCTCCAAGCCTCAGTTAAGATTTTGTGCCCGAACGAGAAGGGTGCAATCTAGGTGGCTCTCCTGAGCTGCTTAGAGTAAAAGTTTAAATAGGTTTTTTATTTTCAGTGAGACCTGCTGGCAACAGGCTCACTGCATCGAGGGACTAAGGGGAGAAGAAGCGAACTCACCTGCGTGCAGAGTGCATTGGGCTTCTTAGGCTACTGGACATTAGCTCCAGAGGGACGATCACAGGCCCAGCCATGGATGGGTCCCGGAGCCGCGCCGCTGGCCCCCTTACAGATGCTGAAGCAAGAAGAGGTCAATAAATCGGCGGCAGAAGACTTTCCTGTCTTCATAAGGTAGCGCACAGCACTGCAGCTGTGCGCCATTGCTCTCAGCACACTTCGGTCACTGAGGGTGCAGGGCGCTGGGGGGGGGGGGGGGGGGCGCCCTGGGAAGCAATGAATTTACCTTATTTGGCAAAAAATACATCACATATAGCTCCTGGGCTATATGGATGTATTTAACCCCTGCCAGTTTTCCAGAAAAAAGCGGGAGAAGAGCCCGCCGTGAAGGGGGCGGGGCCTATCTCCTCAGCACACAGCGCCATTTTTCCCACACAGCTCCGCTGGTAGGAAGGCTCCCAGAATCTCCCCTGCATCCTGCAACTACAGAAACAGGGTAAAAAAGAGAGGGGGGCACTTATTTGGCAAAATAACAGATATAAGCAGCTATAAGGGATAGACACTTATTGTAAGGTTGTCCCTATACATATATAGCGCTCTGGTGTGTGCTGGCAAACTCTCCCTCTGTCTCCCCAAGGGGCTAAGTGGGTCCTGTCCTCTATCAGAGCATTCCCTGTGTGTGTGCTGGGTGTCGGTACGTGTGTGTCGACATGTATGAGGAGGAAAATGATGTGGAGGCGGAGCAATTGCCTATAATGGTGATGTCACCCCCTAGGGAGTCGACACCTGAATGGATGGCCGTAATTAAGGAATTACGTGACAGTGTCGGCACGTTACAGAAAACTGTTGACGACATGAGACAGCCGGCAGCTCAGTTAGTGCCTGTCCAGGCGTCTCAAACACCGTCAGGGGCTATTAAACGCCCGTTACCTCAGTGGGTCGACACGGACCCAGACACAGACACTGACTCCAGTGTCGACGGTGAAGAAACAAACGTATTTTCCAGTAGGGCCACACGTTACATGATCACGGCAATGAAGGAGGTTTTGCACATCTCTGATACTGCAAGTACCACAAAAAGGGGTATTATGTGGGGTGTGAAAAAACTACCCGTAGTTTTTCCTGAATCAGATGAATTGAATGAAGTGTGTGATGAAGCGTGGGTTACCCCCGACAAAAAACTGCTAATTTCTAAAAAATTATTGGCACTATATCCCTTCCCACCAGAGGTTAGGGCTCGTTGGGAAACACCCCCTAGGGTGGATAAGGCGCTCACACGCTTATCAAAACAAGTGGCGTTACCGTCTCCAGAAACGGCCGCACTTAAGGAGCCAGCAGATAGGAGGCTGGAAAATATCCTTAAAAGTATATACACTCATACTGGTGTTATACTGCGACCAGCAATCGCCTCAGCCTGGATGTGCAGTGCTGGGGTGGCTTGGTCGGATTCCCTGACTGAAAATATTGATACCCTGGACAGGGACAATATATTATTGACTATAGAGCATTTAAAGGATGCATTCCTATATATGCGAGATGCACAGAGAGACATTTGCACTCTGGCATCAAGAGTAAGTGCGATGTCCATTTCTGCCAGAAGAGGATTATGGACGCGACAGTGGTCAGGGGATGCGGATTCCAAACGGCATATGGAAGTATTGCCGTATAAAGGGGAGGAGTTATTTGGGGGCGGTCTATCGGACCTGGTGGCCACGGCAACGGCTGGGAAATCCACCTTTTTACCCCAAGTCACCTCGCAGCAGAAAAAGATACCGTCTTTTCAGGCTCAGTCCTTTCGTCCCCATAAGGGCGAGCGGGCAAAAGGCCACTCATATCTGCCCCGGGGCAGAGGAAGGGGAAAAAGACTGCAACAGACAGCTTCTTCCCACGAACAGAAGCCCTCCCCCGCTTCTGCCAAGTCCTCAGCATGACGCTGGGGCCTTACAAGCGGACTCAGGCACGGTGGGGGCCCGTCTCAAGAATTTCAGCGCGCAGTGGGCTCACTCGCAAGTGGACCCCTGGATCCTGCAGGTAGTATCTCAGGGGTACAAATTGGAATTCGAGACGTCTCCCCCTCGCCGGTTCCTGAAGTCTGCTTTACCAACGTCTACCCCCGACAGGGAGGCGGTATTGGAAGCCATTCACAAGCTGTATTCCCAGCAAGTGATAATCAAGGTACCCCTCCTACAACAGGGAAAGGGGTATTACTCCACGCTGTTTGTGGTACCGAAGCCAGACGGCTCGGTGAGATCCATTTTAAATCTGAAAGCCTTGAACACTTACATAAAAAGGTTCAAGTTCAAGATGGAGTCACTCAGAGCAGTGATAGCGAACCTGGAAGAAGGGGACTACATGGTGTCTCTGGACATCAAGGATGCTTACCTCCATGTCCCAATTTGCCCTTCTCACCAAGGGTACCTCAGGTTTGTGGTACAGAACTGTCACTATCAGTTTCAGACGCTGCCGTTTGGATTGTCCACGGCACCCCGGGTCTTTACCAAGGTAATGGCCGAAATGATGATTCTTCTTCGAAGAAAAGGCGTCTTAATTATCCCTTACTTGGACGATCTCCTGATAAGGGCACGGTCCAGAGAACAGTTAGAGGTCGGAGTAGCACTATCTCAAATAGTACTACGACAGCACGGATGGATTCTAAATATTCCAAAATCGCAGCTGATTCCGACAACACGTCTGCTGTTCCTAGGGATGATTCTGGACACAGTACAGAAAAAGGTGTTTCTCCCGGAAGAGAAAGCCAGGGAGTTATCCGACCTAGTCAGGAAACTCCTAAGACCAGGCCAGGTGTCAGTGCATCAGTGCACAAGGGTCCTGGGAAAGATGGTGGCTTCTTACGAAGCGATTCCATTCGGCAGATTCCACGCAAGAACTTTTCAGTTGGATCTGCTAGACAAATGGTCCGGATCGCATCTTCAAATGCATCAGCGGATAACCCTGTCTCCAAGGACAAGGGTGTCTCTCCTATGGTGGTTACAGAGTGCTCATCACCTAGAGGGCCGCAGATTCGGCATTCAGGATTGGGTCCTGGTGACCACGGATGCCAGCCTGAGAGGCTGGGGAGCAGTCACACAGGGAAAAAATTTCCAGGGCTTGTGGTCAAGCATGGAAACGTCACTTCACATAAATATCCTGGAACTAAGGGCCATTTACAATGCCCTAAGTCAGGCAAGGCCTCTGCTTCAGGGTCAGCCAGTATTGATCCAGTCGGACAACATCACGGCGGTCGCCCACGTAAACAGACAGGGCGGCACAAGAAGCAGGAGGGCAATGACGGAAGTGGCAAGGATTCTTCGCTGGGCGGAAAATCATGTGATAGCACTGTCAGCAGTGTTCATTCCGGGAGTGGACAACTGGGAAGCAGACTTCCTCAGCAGACACGATCTTCACCCGGGGGAGTGGGGACTTCATCCAGAAGTCTTCCACATGATTGTAAACCGTTGGGAAAAACCAAAGGTGGACATGATGGCGTCTCGCCTCAACAAAAAACTGGACAGATATTGCTCCAGGTCAAGGGACCCTCAGGCAATAGCTGTGGACGCTCTGGTAACACCGTGGGTGTACCGGTCAGTGTATGTGTTCCCTCCTCTTCCTCTCATACCAAAAGTACTGAGAATCATAAGAAGGAGAGGAGTAAAGACGATACTCGTGGCTCCGGATTGGCCAAGAAGGACTTGGTACCCGGAAATTCAAGAGATGCTCACGGAAGACCCGTGGCCTCTACCTCTAAGACAGGACCTGCTCCAGCAGGGACCATGTCTGTTCCAAGACTTACCGCGGCTGCGTTTGACGGCATGGCGGTTGAACGCCGGATCCTGAAGGAAAAAGGCATTCCGGATGAAGTCATCCCTACCCTGATCAAAGCCAGGAAGGATGTAACCGTACAACATTATCACCGTATTTGGCGTAAATATGTTGCGTGGTGCGAGGCCAGGAAGGCCCCTACGGAGGAATTTCAACTGGGTCGATTCCTGCATTTCCTGCAAACAGGACTGTCTATGGGCCTCAAATTAGGGTCCATTAAGGTTCAAATTTCGGCCCTGTCGATATTCTTCCAAAAAGAACTAGCTTCTGTTCCTGAAGTTCAGACGTTTGTCAAGGGAGTACTGCATATACAGCCTCCTTTTGTGCCTCCAGTGGCACCTTGGGATCTCAATGTA
This sequence comes from Pseudophryne corroboree, assembly GCF_028390025.1. Taxonomy (NCBI): domain Eukaryota; kingdom Metazoa; phylum Chordata; class Amphibia; order Anura; family Myobatrachidae; genus Pseudophryne; species Pseudophryne corroboree. Next base: position 88,320,901 of record NC_086448.1, read on the forward strand.
GTGTTGGGATTCCTAAAATCACATTGGTTTGAACCACTCACCACTGTGGACTTGAAATATCTCACATGGAAAGTGGTAATGCTGTTAGCCCTGGCTTCAGCCAGGCGTGTATCAGAATTGGCGGCTTTATCCTATAAAAGCCCTTACCTAATTTTTCATACGGACAGGGCAGAATTGAGGACTCGTCCTCAATTTCTCCCTAAGGTGGTTTCAGCATTTCACTTAAACCAACCTATTGTGGTGCCTGCGGCTACTAGGGACTTGGAGGATTCCAAGTTGCTGGACGTAGTCAGGGCCCTGAAAATATGTTTCCAGGACGGCTGGAGTCAGAAAATCTGACTCGCTGTTTATCCTGTATGCACCCAACAAGCTGGGTGCTCCTGCTTCTAAGCAGACGATTGCTCGTTGGATTTGTAGTACAATTCAGCTTGCACATTCTGTGGCAGGCCTGCCACAGCCAAAATCTGTAAAAGCCCATTCCACACGGAAAGTGGGCTCATCTTGGGCGTCTGCCCGAGGGGTCTCGGCTTTACAACTTTGCCGAGCAGCTACTTGGTCAGGGGCAAACACGTTTGCTAAATTCTACAAATTTGATACCCTGGCTGAGGAGGACCTGGAGTTCTCTCATTCGGTGCTGCAGAGTCATCCGCACTCTCCCGCCCGTTTGGGAGCTTTGGTATAATCCCCATGTTCCTTTCGGAGTCCCCAGCATCCACTAGGACGTTAGAGAAAATAAGAATTTACTTACCGATAATTCTATTTCTCATAGTCCGTAGTGGATGCTGGGCGCCCATCCCAAGTGCGGATTGTCTGCATTACTTGTACATAGTTATTGTTACAAAAATCGGGTTATTGTTGTTGTGAGCCATCTTTTCAGAGGCTCCTTCTGTTATCATGCTGTTAACTGGGTTCAGATCACAAGTTGTACGGTGTGATTGGTGTGGCTGGTATGAGTCTTACCCGGGATTCAAAATCCTTCCTTATTGTGTACGCTCGTCCGGGCACAGTATCCTAACTGAGGCTTGGAGGAGGGTCATAGGGGGAGGAGCCAGTGCACACCAGCTAGTCCTAAAGCTTTTACTTTGTGCCCAGTCTCCTGCGGAGCCGCTATTCCCCTTGGTCCTTTCGGAGTCCCCAGCATCCACTACGGACTATGAGAAATAGAATTATCGGTAAGTAAATTCTTATTTTTTTTAATTTTTTTATTAATTAAAAATACTTAAACTTTATTGTATTTTTATTGAAATATTCAATGACGGTCGAAAGTTCCGACAGAGCGGAAAGACGGCACTTTCCGCTGATAATCGGAACTTTCCGACACTTAAATATTCAATTGAAGTGCCGTTCTTCTGCCCAGTCGGAAATTCAGACAAGTCGTAAAACACAGGGATGAGCGGAATCTCTGCTCATCCATGTGTCTTCAACCCCGCCCATAAGAGAGGGTGGAAATGAATGGTCGGAATGGGATAGGGAAACGGCCCGCATTGAATAGTGATGTGTCTGATCCTTTCCGTCGGTGAGGATCCGACTTTAATGGAGTATACCCCTAAATCTACAAATAAAATATTTTATTCTTTTTAATACTACTGGTAATGAGATCCACGGTACTTGATAAATAGACTACCCGGGGAAGGTATCCGAAAGATAGATCTACAATGTCTAGGTAGACCGTCAGTAGGTCGACACATTATGATCAACGGGTGCAAAAAGTCAACAAGAAAATGGTTGACCCTTTTTCTCGCTCTTCTTTGCGAGAGTACACATTTGTACTGATGGTGGTCTTATAAAACGTATTATACAAGATTTGGCCTAAAAAGCAACAACGTGGTGACCATTTTTGTGTCGACCTGACGTTTTTGCCCTGTCAACCTTTTGTACCTGTTGACCTTAACCACTCTCAACCTAATGCACGTCGACCATATGTTGTCGACCTGTTGACTTTCTACTTATACATTGTAGATCTGTTATACCACACCGCCGTGGAACAGCACAACTGCCCCATGAGCACTGCTGCAGTCATTACCGTAACCCTATCTATGTTTCACACTTTGATAAATACATACCAAAAGGGAGATCACAGAATCAGCCAGTACAGTGACACGGTTTTCCATATGACGTGATAGGAAATGTTCTTTAACTTGGGTTTTCCGCTGTCTTAAACAACCAGTAGACCGTGCGCTTCTGTGACTTGCTTGGGTACAGTCTTTCTGTGCATACTTACTTTTCATTTAAAAATATATGGGTTCATTTATAGTACTGGAAATACTTGTTAATCCAGAAAGAACACTATCCGTTTTCAAAAGCATTGTTTATCTTATACAGATCAGAGGACAAATGTAAATGATCCCCTGGTACGTGATCTGTATATACACAATTTGTACTCTTCCCCTATATAATCCCGTCTCCACGGTTGCCCCGCTCTGGATAACGTTTGAACTTCAATAAGCGACCATAACTTTTACCCCCTCTGCATATACAGATGTCTCATTATACACTATTGACACAGTCGCACTAAGCAGCCCTCCTCAGTGCGCCAGGTCCCATGCGACACGGCTTGTGTCAATCCTCTTTTTGGCTCAAATGTGTGTTTTAGGGGAAGATGTACTAAGCAGTGATAAAAGTGGAGAAGTTGCCCATGGCAAACAATCAGCATTGATGTAACATTTATAATGTGCATACTATAAAAGTATGCAGAGCAGCTGATTGGTTGCCATGGACCACTTCTCCACTGGCTCACTTCTCCATTTTTATCACTTCTTAGTACATATCCTCCTTCGTCGCACAAACTCAACAAGCAACAAAACTGCTTAACTAGACTGATTAGGTGGGTGACGCTTGTGCGACTGAGTCTGAGGGGGAGATGTACTAAGCCTTGAAGAGAGATAACATACTAGCCAATCAGCTCCTAGCTGCCATGTTACAGGCTGTGTTTGGACAGGAGCTGGTTGGTTGGTAGTTTCTCTCTTCAGTTTCCAAGGTTTAGTACATGTGTCCCTGAATCTGTATACAAAGTGCTACGGTGCAGCAGCCGCAGCTTTTTTTTTTTCTTTTTTCAAGCCAAGTTCCGTTGTACTTTTAAAGAAAATGTCACTATGCTATACCACTCTGCGCAGCGCAACTCACTCGCGCTGGGTGTCTCACGCCATTTTAGTGTTTGAGGACACATCTGTACATCGTCACTTTATCTATTTACTAAGATAGAAGTTCTTTAATGACATTACTAGCTCCAAGTGAAAGTGTATACTGTATTATATGTTTTGTTACTTGTTAAGCTAACAAAATGGCTGCCACTGTGTATAGGTGACCTCCATATGTACATTTTTGATGCTGAAGACAGGAGTTGGGTGTTCTGTGTGCAGTTTGGACATAAGTTTTTGTAATTTGAAGAAGTTTTATGTTTGCAGTTCTCACCTTGTTGTTGTGGGTGTTTGTGGTACACACACAGGGTCAAGACTGCAGCCCCGAGTTCACTTTGCAAGGAGTGCCCTGGACCTGCCTGGTAATGCCACCTACAAGGACCTGGCCGCTTTCCTGACCTCCGTCAGCACTTCCTCCGAGGTTGACAACTTTCCCTACTTGCTAGGATCAGATGGAAACTCATCAGGTTAGTAATGTGCAGTGGTATATGTGCACTCTCCTATTCTTTTCTTTTCTTTTTTTTATTCATTCAAATCCAGGCTAGATATTGGTACAAATATAAAATGAAACACACTTATGTCATATGCCTCTAAACAAAAATAAATAGTTTAGACAAAGTTTTAACCTTCTCCCAACCGACCACAGTTGATTTACAAACCGACTCGGAGCTCTGTGTTTCTAACCCATCGCATGTTGACTGCGTCCGGTAACATTGCGCACTCCCATATGCACAATCTTTCCTTGACCTGGGCTCCTGTTAGATTCAAATCAGATATCACTGATTCCATTGCAGCTTTCCATCTTTATTCGGCCTCCCCAAATCGAGATTAATTCTAAAATAAATTATATGTACAATTTCTCCTTCATCCTTATGGGACACTGGAGTAGCTCACAGTGGGGTATAGACTGGTGGTCAGGGTGCCGGCACTTTACGTCACACAGCACCAAATCAAAGTCGTGTCTTGTTTGACTCTGTCAGGTCGAATCCGTTATATACAGTGTTCTCTCACCGGACAGTAAGTGCGGCTATGTGTCGCACTTACAGTACTGCTGGATTCACAGATAACCCCACTTCACGTCAATACCCCACAGACTAAACCACATCCCAAATATTTATCGGTCTTGACCCCACTTTATCCCTAACTTGGGTCCTTTAAATCCGGATGGAATGAGGATGTTATTTTGCTATGGTTGCGTTTTTGAGAGAGCAGAGGGTGAAATGTGGAAATTGTTACTTGGAAGAGCTGTACGGAATACGAAGCTGCCAGTAAGAGCAGGCCAAGGCTCAGCACAATATAACGAGGGTGTGTTTGGCAGTGTAAGGAACTGAGTGAGTTAGGAAGCTGACACTTCCAGTTGGGCTGCTGGATGGGACTTGGCCAGAAGTACAAGTCAAATGTCACGTTTGGTTCATTCGGACACACTACAGGTGTGCCAGGCTGCCACATGACTGCTTAATCTGCAGTTACTGCCTGGCACAAGCACTGACCCTGCTGGCATCTATTATACTTATACGGACTGTAACTGCTCATTCGTATATGACGTTCTATTGCCATGTGCTTTTTCAGCTACTTACTGTTGTGTTATTTCACAGGGAACAGCAGCAGATTTGACCTCACCCCGGTCACCGCAGTCAGTATTCATTTGCTCAGCAGCGATAAGACAGACATCTTGGTTCAAGGACCAATCTATGTGACTGTGCCGCTCATAGCTCACAGCAACCTGAAGCATAATGCCCATGTTCCCGCTTGGAGATTCGACCAAAATCAAGGTAAGAGGGTGTAATGGCGGCTGTACAGGAGCTTTCCGACATATCACAGCATCATACAGTAAATAAGATCTGTCCGTGCTGAGTGCCGGGACTTTTTTCTGATAGCACCGAGGCATACCGCCGTCTCTCCGTTCCATTGGTCTGTACGCCTAGGGCTCCCTATTTAGAAATGAAAGAACCCAGGAAATTAGATTTTTGGTATGGTAATGCAATTATGGTGTCATCAGGAAACTCCAGTCACATGGTTTAGATATTCGTTACTGCTTAACTTAGTTGTTGAAATGTAATTAAAGTACTTTAAACAAAAAAAATAATCTTTTTTTCAAGAAACTTGTGTCGCTGTAGTTGTATCCAAACCCTCTTTGTGTATTTTTTATCAAGCAGGTTTTGTGGTGTTAGATAGAGCTAAGTTAGTTGTGTTTATAAAAGGTTTCCTTTGTAATATAGTTTACAGTTTTGGAGGTGGGACGTTTTCCTCAGCAGTATCCTTCCTGCCTTTTAGCTGCCAAATTTGCTTTTACTTATAATTCTTAACCATTTATTTATATCCCAGTCACCTGCATACTGTGTCGGCGGCCATTTTGTGAGCTGAACCAAACGACACTGAGACACAGTGGGCCTGATTCAGATGTGGACGGAGCTTTTGCTCCTTCTTCTATGGAAGCAGCAGCGATAGCACTAATATGATAATACAGCAGGGGGCATCACGCCTCCTGCATGCATTAGTGAGCCGAGCTGCGTGCTAGGATGCAGCATCGATCCATTCGGCAGCTGGAGAACCATGGGGTCATGCAAGCTGGCCGCTGCAGGTGCTACAAAGCGGCCAAGTAATCTCAGTCCTCCAACGGAGATCCTGGCCTCATCCCTCCTGGCAACAGGACTCCCACACAACAGTGGTGACATCGTCTCCATTTTGGCAAATGGAGGCCGTCACTGCCCCTCCTCACACCCCTAACGGCAACAGACTGTCAATTACTGACAGGATGATGCCGTACTGTGTCCTACATCAGATTCTATGCACTATGTTTAGCATCACTGTCCACATCTGAGGGAGATGTACTAAGAAGTGATAAAAGTAGAGATGTGAGCCAGTGGAGAAGTTGCCCATGGCAACCAATCAGCTGCTCTGTATAATTTTATAGTATGCAAATTATAAATGTTACTTCAATGCTAATTGGTTGCCACGGGCAACATCTACACTGGCTCACTTCTCCACTTTTATCACTGCTGATCTCCCCCAAAGACCCAGTGTGACGTCGTAGGCAGAATATTTGTCCAGTCTTCAGATGTCTCTCTCTCTCTCTCTCTCTCTCTCTCTCTCTCTCTCTGTGTAGGTGACAGAGACAGTCACTCTATATTGCATCATTTATCAATGGAAATAATGGCTGTAGTAAACGTGTAACTAATATGTATAATTATTCATGAGTGTGTTGCATGATGCTCAGAGATAACATAACGGATGTAGATTACTTGAGTATGTTTAGCCATAAGTGATGGATAGGTTACGTATTGACTTAACCATATCTGACAATACAGTAGATAAGGATCTCAAGTAATAATGCATCATATCAACACGGTCCATTCAGATCTCTACGACCTACACCTGTCCCCTTCAGACTGTGTTTATTTAATCACTAAGGAAACTGCTCTCTGGAACAGTCTATTAAGCACATGATGTGTTTGCTGAGCAAACCGGCCACAGACGCAGATAAAACAACGGCGATCAGCCGGAGTAGCAGATATGAGGTTTATTTTCTGCTAAATGTTTGTTTAAACCAGGCGTACAGCTTTCTTTATACTGCTACCTTTATAACCTCACACATGCCTAACCTGCGTGTTGTGTACGGCATTTATCTGTAGGTGAGGCGCAGACTGTTACTGAATATCCCCCAGAGTACTGTATATTGGCCAATCCAGCTGTTCTGGAAGAGATTTCTTTCTCCTTATGCTGGGTATACACATGGCAAACGGATCTGCTGTGTGGCCAACAAGCCAACAGATCTAACGATTGGTAAGGTTAATACCCAGACGATATTCTGCATACACACTGGCCAATCATCTGCCCGATATGTCTGCCCAGCAGAGCTCATTAGAATATGCCCGCCTTCTTGTGACGACCTATTCAATGGATTCTGCGACCAATATATCGTACAGTCGGTTGGATGCCAGAACACACCCGCAGAGGTTACGATATATCTGTATCTGCCGTGCTGCACATCCGATGTGATATATCGGGGAATGACGTGGTTCACAGATATATTGGGTGAGCACACCAGACGATGGTAAAGTCGATATATTGTTTGTTGGCAGTAAGAACGATATAGAGTCAAGGGTGTTCCCAGCCTTAGATCCATTCACGAGGTTACACAGGGAGAAGCTAAGGGACTGTCACATCTCTTAATCCTGGCATCTCTGGCTAATGACAACCCCTGTGCTACATTTTGGCAGATGAAGCTTTGAATGTGGGGGCAGATGTATTAACCTGGAGACGGCATAAGAAAGTGATAAACCAGTGATGCAAGGTGATAAAGGCACCAGCCAATAAGCTCCTAACTGTTAATTTACATATTGGAGCTGATTAGCTGGTGTGGTTATCAGCTTGCACTTATCACTGGTTTATCACTTCCTTATGCCATCTCCAGGTTAGTACATCTGCCCCCATGGTCTCTTACTATATTTTATTTGACAAGTGAGTAGAGCACATTTATACCCCTGACAGGTGACGTATATCAGAGTGTCACAGGCTAGCCTGCGGTGGATTGGGCTTGGCAGCTGTGGTACAGCCTGTTCTGTGATTGGTTAACACAGAGACTGTTTAATATTTCTAGGACGCTTAGTAACGATGACACATTACATATCCTGTCATTCAGAGGACAAATCTGGGCGATAACAGAATGTATAGTGCCCCGATCCAAGGGCCTAATTCAGACCTGATCGTAGATGTGCTTTATTGTGCACATCTACAAACAGTCACACCAACATGCGGGGGAAGCCCAGCACAGGGCTAGACCGCCCCACGTGTCCGCCCCTGCCCTGTCGCACAAGTACAAAAGCATTGCACAGCGGTGATGCCTTTGTACTTAAGAAAAGCTCCCAGCCAGCGCAGCTCCTGTGCGCTGGCAGGGAGCTACTCGTCACTGCCCGGGTCTCAAAGGCTGCGTGTGATGTCACGCAGCCGCCGTGGCCCGATTTGCCCCCCCCCTTCCCAGAGGCCCAGGCACGCCTGCGTTGCCCGGACCGCGCCCCCTAAACGGCGTCCAAACGCAGCCGACCTGCCCCCTCCCGCCCAGTGACCGCCTCTGCCTGTCAATCAGGCAGAGGCGATCACAGGGCTACAACAGCCGTCGGCTGTCCGCCATGTGTCGGCGCATGCGCAGTTCAGACCTGATCGCTGCTGTGTGAAAACGCACAGCACCGATCAGGTCTGAATCCGCTCCCAAGTGTATTAATATCATGGGCAAATTAAATTTACAATGCTTTCAAACAAAACAATCCAGTCTTACTTTCACTGTTCTAGAACGTTACAAAATATGTGATGTTTTATAGAATTATGCCCCAAATATTCAATTAATGTTTTGTTTTTTTGTTTATTTGAGAAAAAAATCTCTTCACCTCCTTTTGACTTTTTTGAAAACATCCCCAGAAGAAAACCTTGATGTGCAAAACAGCTTTATATTTCCAGAATTCACTTTCATATTCTGCAGGAATGACCCTTGGCTAATACTACGTTTGGATCTTCGCCACCTCCCGGTATTATAGAGACTGGACAAAGTGTCTCTTGCTGGGAGGAAATTTAGACTCTGCTTTTTTTTTTTTTTTGCGGAGCACACAAAAGTTTTAGGAGCCAATAACCTGGTCGGTCTTTTCCCATGTGATTCTTGCTGAGGAGATGTTTCGGCAAAGCTGGATCATATCATTGTAGGCTGCAGTGTTAATTTAGATTAAGAGTTTGGGCTGATAGTAAATGTGTATGATTTGGAACCCTTAAATTTGGCTGCTGCAGTGCATTCAGCCGTGATTGATTGTTGAGCCTAATTCAGACCTGATCGCTTTAGCAAATTTGTTAGCTAATGGGCAAAACCATGTGCACTGCAGGGGGGGTAGATATAACATGTGCAGAGAGAGTTAGATTTGGGTGTGGTGTGTTCAAACTGAAATCTAAATTGCAGTGTAAAAATAAAGCAGCCAGTATTTACTCTGCACAGAAACAAAATAACCCACCCAAATCTAACTCTCTCTGCACATGTTATATCTGCCCCCCCCCCCACCCCTGCAGTGCGCATGGTTTTGTCCATTAGCTAACAAATTTGCTGTTGCGATCAGGTTTTAATTAGGCCATAGTCCCATTGGCGACCCCAGACTTGTTTTCACTTTCTCTTTTGTCTTCAAGGTGGTAGAACATATGAGTTATCAAAAGGGTTTTCAAGTCTAAAAATGACTTTGTATGTGGGCTGTTTTCTCAGCTGGGGCACAAAGTCAAATTGTAGTCCCTACTGCAGCTTGTGAGGACAACCAGTGAAAGCTCAGAGGTGGTGATGTCTCACCAGATCATGTGGAACAATAGGAGTAGGCGCGAGTACTGTACTAAGGGGTCTATTCATGAAGCAGTGAAAAGTGTGGAGAAGTGAGCCAGTGGAGAAGTTGCCCATGGCAACCAATCAGCATTGACGTAATATTTGTTATTTGCATACCATACTATTGTACGGAGCAGCTGATTGGTTGCCATGGTTAACTTCTCCACAAGCTCACTTCTCCACTCTTTTCACTGCTTCATGAATAAACTCCTATGTCCTGCCAACAGGCAGTACAAAGTTAAGTTATGGGGCTATTAAAATACAAATGAGCAGATAGATATGGTTCTCCAGGGTGTATTGTGTTGTGGGGGTGGTATTCATGTGACCGCCGGTCAGCTGACCGACAGTCACATGACCTCCTCCACCAGCCCGACGGGTCACTGTCCCGATGGTCGGCATGCCGACCAACAGGGACTATTTCCACTCGCCACCGAGCCCGCAAGGGGCTTGCTGCACTCGCCCCTCCCCGCCGGGATCCCGGCGTCTGTAAGCTGGCCGGCGGTCAGGAGACCGCCGGTCAGCCGTACTACACCCGTGTTGTGGTAATATATGTCTGAATATTGACATATATTACTTTTCTGTTGTAAAGCAGGGTACACAGTAGGCGGCAAAATGTTGTGATCGAACCGACTTATATCAGGCACATCATCTAGTGTGTTCCCACTACTGCACACTCCCACGGGTCGTCCTATCGTCTCACCCTGCATGCATTGGAATGCGGCTGTGAACGATGTATCGCGCTGTCGCGCAGTATATATCATTCATTGTGACTGGGACGGCCGATGTATCGTTCCATATACAACTGTTTATCCCTTTCTATTCTTTGGGAACTGTATTGACTAAACATGCCTTGGCCTAACTATGTTAATCCTTTGTGCGGCCACCAGGTCATGGCACAGACATTGGCATAGGAGCTTTAGGAGCCAATCAAGGGATTGTGGAGAAAGGGAAAATAGTGGCTCTCTCGTTAACAGTAAGCTCCACATTCAGACCTATTACACAGAGTGAATATAAAGAATAGGGTTAGTTGGCTGCTTACTGGCACATAATCTGTGACTTTTATGAGGCATTTGGGAGTTATTTTCTCTTTACAAGGAAAACACTTCTTCCAGTTAAAGCTGCAAACAAACCCAGGCTTTGTTGCAGGTCTGCAGCTTGGCGGCATTCTTTACCCTTTTACTTTCTTTACAAGTTTCCGAAGCCGAGCATATTATTACACTGGGTCACATGACTGGGCTGCTCCAACTTTAAATTAGGAAAGGGAAAATAATGCCTAAGGCCGTTAGAGGTGCAGATCACATGAACACGGCTTCACAAAGATGGTTTTGTTGCAGTTTTACGTATGAATTTGCCTCCAAGCAAAACATCTAAAACCTATGGAGGAGCTTAGAAAACCCCCCAGAAACGTGCTATTAAGTATTTGTTGTTAGCGAAGTCATTTGTCCTGTACGACTGTCATTTGTTAAAGGTCCAGGATCACCATAGTGAAGTATTTGGATGTATGAACTTTTATTTCATGCAGAGATTGTTCTGCAATCATTGTTTTGCGTGGGATCAGTATGATATACAGACGGTCAGGATGCTGGCCGTCAGTATACCGACAACGGCATCCCGGCCGTCAGTATGTCGGCAGCGAGGGCGATCGCAAAGAGTCCCCTTGCTGCGCTCGCCACAGGTTTTATTCCCACTCTATGGGTAATCCTTGTTAGCAGGGATTGCAGCTGTCGACATTGTCAGCAGTCGGGATTCTGGCGTCTGTATTCTGACCGCCAGGATCCCAAGCATCGGCAAATTGATTGCATCCCTTCTGTGCATTATGTAACTATGGGGCATCCCAGTTCCCTCTGTTCCCTCTCCTCACTTCATAAAACTGCCCCTATAACATGCAGTCCTGACTGACACATCACCCATTTCCTGATACACTCTGTGCTGCGGAGGGACTCTGCTCCTGCTATGTAAACAAGTCTGGGGCACCCTGCTTTCTAATGATCTGATTGGCTAAAAGACAGGGTACACACAGACTACCAGAAGGTCAAGACTGAATACAATAAGCGTCACAGGCCCTTGTGGAAAGCAACCGGAAAACTTTTGCTGGTGTAGTCGCGGAAATGTTATTGAATAGTGTTAAAAATCAAGAACTGGTGGAATTATTTCTTGGCCTGATGTAATGAGGGTTATTTTCAGTGTCTAATTAGTGCAAGGTAGACCATGAACGCAAATGTCTGATTAATTGCAATTTGTGTTCGGGACGAAGTCACAATAGTTTGTGTATAACCCTTGGTTTCTGCTGTGGAGTGATGGGTAGTACCAGATTTGCTTTGGAAAACAAAACATAGATGGTTTAGCCGCACAAATTGAGCTAATGTTCCAAAATATGCTGTGGAGGTGGGGGGGTGTAAATGTATTTGTGATTTTTGCAGCTCATTAACATAAAACTGTAACCTTTTATCATGGGTGTCAATATCAATGAACTTACAGTGAAAGAAATTGCCGTTAATATTTACAGGGAAATGTAACATGAGAATTGCACAAGCAAAAGTAAAATCTCAGTAATTAAAAAAAAAAAAAAAGCGATAACTGAATGTTTTTAATCATAGTCTGCATTTTATATTTGTTTTCTTTTGTTGTTGTTTTTTTTAATGTTTATTGCCAGCGTCGGTATGCTGACTGCCGGAATGGTGACTACATCCCACGTGAACAACACCAAAGCAGACACATTAAAAGTTCAACTCAAGCCGGATTCAATTAGCATAATTTTCTCTCAACAAGTCTCTTGTGTCTATCTATCCCATGTATTCTTATCGCTCATTTTCAGCCTTCTACGATATCGTTTATACCAGTGGTTCTCAAACTCGGTCCTCAGGACCCCACACAGTGCATGTTTTGCAGGTAACCCAGCAAGTGCACAGGTGTATTAATTACTCACTGACACATTTTAAAAGGTCCACAGGTGGAGCTAATTATTTCACTTGTGATTCTGTGAGGACACCTGCAAAACATGCACTGTGTGGGGTCCTGAGGACCGAGTTTGAGAACCTGTGGTTTATACAATATTTCCCAGAGTACGCTACGGCTGATGGACGATGCGCGTTCCCGCGGGTCATTATCGGCCCCTCTGTCGTCTGTACATGCAGCTCAAATTAGATTTATTGTCCAAAACTGCATGTACGGGTCGCCCGCGGCGTGACCTCTCTGAACGATATCGTTGGTGATATCTTCCAGTGTGTACGCGCTATATTGGCCGCCTGGGAGGAAAGGGAAAACGCTAAACCTCATGGAGCTTATCGTCAAGCGTGTGCCCCCTTTAGATTGAAAGGTGCTACATTGTCTGACACTGGGATATCAGGGCAGACCTAAAACAGGGACATAAAGTTAGATAAAATAAATGCCAATATGAAGACCGGGATATAAGTGTAGTCAGTGTAGAGGTGATGTTGGAGGGCAGATAAGGGAATTGGTTACCCAGAGAAGCCGATAAAGGAGCCCTGTGGAACCGACAGGGATTTGCGGGGTTGGAGGGAAGGACATTCCAGAGAAACGTGCATTGTGAAAGGTAGGAAATGGCCATTAAGGCCAATGGAGTAATCGGTATGCAGGAGAAGGGGGTGATCAATGTTGTCTTGGGCAAAAGAAGGTCCAGGAGGATGACTACGGCTCTTTTTTTTTTTGGGGCTTGATACTCACTGGAGCGACCACCAATCGTTCTGACTTTACTGGCGATTTCCCTTGAGCCCAGAACTAGCCAATTTGAGTGTACACACACTGCAATATTGCAAACGACCGAACGATGTAACGTATTGCTTGGTCGCATATTATTTATCGTTTCTCCTGTACACAGTGGAGCAGCCCTCATAAGGATCCCCTGGAAAGTTGAATAATGGGCTGTACAAATAGGGTTAACACCATTTTTCCTGTGCAGTATTGCTTTGTGTTTATCCTGCTGAATGCTCTACATAGCTTACTGCTTTGTGTTGCTTTGCTCTACAAAGTGATTCTTTGGTCTGGTAGTCATGAATGATTATCGTTTTCAAGCTTTGCTTACCTAGAGACTATGCTGCACAGTAGAGAACTCCGCACAACAATCTGCACCGTCCTCCAGCGTCCAGCATACACGGAAATGGCGGAGAGCAGTTTGAGGAATGAGGAGTGTCTAGAAGGTGACGTCCAGTCAAACTGACTTATCGCCGGTATTCCGGTTGGCCATACACACTTTTAGATGTGCATTATATTGCTAGCGATATCTCTAGGTTTGATGTGCAGCACAACAAACCTGACGACGTTGCATGCGACTGTGGGTATCCATATTCAGAGTACAAACTGAGGTGTTTTGTCATTACGAAATGGCGAATCGGCCCAACATTGCTCCAGTGTGTACCCAGCTTAAGATTAGGTGGGTGGTTTGTGCTGAATTTTAAGAAAATCAATGTAGTTGAATGATATTGATTTTTGTCTTTGAAATCGGTGGCCAAATTATGGGCTGTGAAGGAGTAATTTGAGGGAAGTACATATCGGAGCTATTGGCTGGTGCGTTATCACCTTGCACTTATCACTGCTTTATCACTTCTCCAGGTTTAATACATCTGCCCGAAAGAATTGATGGGGGTTAGAATATTGAGTAAATATTAGAGAAGTGAAGTACTGTATGTTTGCTTGGCGAGGGTAACGGCACCGTAGGAAGATGAATTTAGTGAAGGGCCTTGGCATTGGTGACTGATGCTGAATTATCAGGGCAGGACAATACAGACATAAGAGAGAGTAGCTGGAGATTGTGGTCTGAGGATGTGGAAGGCTGAGTGGGAGAAAGTAGACACTGAGCAGAAGTGGAAGAAGACTGGGCAAAGGGGTCATCCATAACAGTGAGATTAAGACCACTGGAAGGAATGGGAACATTAATGGCAACTGGTGGTGGTGGCACTGATGGAAATGTTGAGATCCCCTAGTATGAAAGTAAGCATGTCAAAGGATAGGAAATAAGTGAGCCAGGCAGCAGTATTATTAAATAAATGTGAAACTGGACCTGGAGGACCATTAATGACAGCTCCACAAAGGGTTGAGAAGAGGAGATAGACAGACTTCTGAGTAAGAGAAAGTGAGGCAGGGTTCCTGGAATGCGGCTCATGGTGTAGCATGGGGAAGGTAGAAAGCCTGTTCCGCTTCTTTGGGGGTGAGGGATTTTGTAATGACTAGATCGTGGATTGGTGGGAGTTTGTGACAAACAGATCTCACTTTCCAAAGTGTACATGAAAAGTGTAGGGTGAGCAATAGAGAAACGTGGATAGTATTGGGGTATTTGAATTACCAAGTGAGTGGAAAGTTTCGGGGTGAAATGAAGAGTGTGAGCAGGATGGGAATTGCATGGGGCCCAGGGATTGGTGAGAATTGAGATGTCACCAGGAGAAGTTGCAGAACAAGAAATAAGACATGCAAGGATAGGAGGTCTGTTTCTGCTTGTGTAGGTCAGTGGGTGTAGGAAACAAAGGGGCCGATGTATTAAGCCTGGAAAAGGGATAAAGAAGTGATAAGTGGAAGGTGAGAACGCACCAGCCAATCAGCTCCTGTCATTTTTCAAACCCATAATGATTGGCTGGTGCGTTATCACCTTCCACTTATCACTTCTTTATCACTTCTCCAGGCTTAATACATCTGCCCCAAAGTTCAAGGGTGGAAGTAGTTAAGGGAAAATAAAATAATAACGGAGGGAGAAATAGGATGTGGAGAGAGAAGAGGAGCTTGGAGAGAAGTGTGGTGATAGTGAGTAGGAAATGGAGACCCGGTCCGTGGAGTAGATGCATGATGGACATTATTATTATTATTGTTATTGTTATCCTTTATATAGCACCACAAGGGATCCGCAGCGCCCATTACACAGTACATAAATCAAATGAGCAAACAAGAAAACAGCACTTACAGTTCAATGACAGAGATGTGAATGAATGTGGATTAGTTGGGGTAGTTGGAAATCAGAGTAACCATTGACCAAAGCTGCATAGCCCAATGGAGGAGGTGGAGTTAATTTTATAGCGTGGGCAGCCTCTGCAGCTTTGATACTTGGGGGTCAATTCAATTAGCTGCAAATCACCTTGTAACACAAGTAAGCAATGCTATATGTTGCATTTACGGTACAATCTGACTCGCCCTATGGGACTGCGCACTAAAATATCCAAGTCTAGGTCGACATTGGGCAGCGCAGGGGGCAGGTTAAGGTGCCTTTTGGCGGCATTTCCACACCATTATTATGGTAACTCACCCAACTCGCGGCTAATTGAATTGTCCAGGGTGCTGACCGTTGGAGAGGCTCTCTTCACAAACCACATGTCATTCAGAGAAAGGGCTGAATAAACCAGTTGCTGCACATAAGAGTAAACTGCGTACCCACAAATAAACAGCGACATCTGTTTTTACAGCAAACTGGCCGTGTCATAGAAAACACGTATAAGACCAGAGGAGCAGTAGATATGATTCAGAAGTAAGTGAATATACTGTACCACATACATCATTCTCTGGATATAAAGTATAATTTTTACAGAACACTAAAAAATGGGATTAAATAGGTATAAAAGAAAATGAGTTATTCCTGGTAATGGTTTCGCAGGTGCCTGATTACCTGTGCACAGGTCTTTATTTTTATGATGAGAGGCTGGGGGACGCCTACATCTGGAAATGATCCTCATTCAATGTATGTTACTGCCCCCCCCCCCCCCCCTCCACCTGTAATTAAAGCCATAGAAGTAAATTTTGTAAACTTCTGTTCGACCAATTTTTTAATTCAGCAGTTTAGTCCCCTGCATACCTCCCATGAACTGCAATTCAGCTATTTAGTCCCCTGCGTTACCTCCATGTCCTACAATTCAGCTATTCAGACCTCTGCATACCTCCATGTCCTGCAATTCAGCAGTTCAGTCCTCTGCATACCTCCATGTCCTGCAATTCAGCAGTTTAGTCCCATACATACCTCCTTGTCCTGCAAACAGACATTAAAAACTTTACATTTTCAAACATTAATTTTAGGAAGAATGTTGCTGTTTTAGCCGAATCTTAAGAAATCCTGGGGGAGTAAATTGTACGATACGAATTGGATTAGTTTACAAATCTCTGGAGCTGTTTATGCGTTAATTTTATTTTTGTATCTAATTTCTTTAAGATAATTAGTTTCAATTCCAATAACACCTTCCAGTAATCCTGGCATTAAACATAAGCAATACACAGTCAATGCTAGCTAGAAAATGGCTACACGAGATGAGTGAAACGTGTTTCCAAGGTTTAATAAATCTCCCCCATAGTACAGTCTGCAGAGTTGGGGTTTGGGCGCAGGGTAATTGCATTCCTGATAAATGTAACGGCTTGCATGGAAAATTGAAGCAGAGTGTTCTGTAGGATTATAATGATGTGTTATTTAGTTACACATGCTATAGGAAGCTGGGTTCAGACGGAGCTTATCCTTATTTGACAGCTGTCCCTAATCTCAAGGGACATTATCAGGTTTTAAATATTTATCTCTGGGCAAGTGCCTATTTTTCAGCATTAGCCACCTACATATTAGATGTAATCACCATTCTTTTCTGAGCTTATAAGTCGATAATTATTGAAGAGAAGTATTTAAAAACAACAGATTCAGTTACTTAATCATGATGGGGATTGCAGTGATGGTTCATGCTTAGCTGCAAAGTGGTTCTACTGCTTGCACAACATTATGTTATATTATATAATATATATATATATATATATATATATATATATATATATATTATATAATATATACGCACACGCAAATCCTCCTGCTTAGTTACTGGCAAAAACATTTCTTTTAAAACGTGCAACTCTGGAAGGGGGTGGCATATGCTGTCGGCATTCATAATGTTGACATGCTGAGGATGCCGACACTGGCCACATCCGATATTCATCATGTCAATATTGGTTAAACGTTGACCTGATTTAAAATGTTGACAAAACGTCTCTGGTGGTCTAAAGGTGACTTACCTGGTAAGGCTCAAGTAGTGTCTGGTGATGGCGTCCTGATGACTTCTGGCGGATCGCCTGGTACGTCCAGCGGTGAGTATTGCTAGGCCTAATCTTCCATCTAGTGCAGTGTTTCCCAACCTCGACCATCAAGGCACACTAACAGACCAGGTTTTAGTTATATCCAAGCTTGAGCATAGATGACTAAATCATTCCTATTTTCTTCCTAGGCCTCCCTTCATTATATATGCATACTGTTCTTGCTATATAGGAAATACATATTCTGATTATACTGATTGACCCATTAGATGATGTGACCCTGTATAGGTGTAGCAAACATACTGCGTCTTTTAGCTATAGTCAGACCATGGGGGTAATTCAGACCTGATCGTAGCAGCAAATTTGTTAGCAGTTGGGCAAAACCATGTGCACTGCAGGTGGGGCAGATATAACATTTGCAGAGAGAGTTAGATTTGGGTGAGTTATATTGTTTCTGTGCAGGATAAATACTGAATGCTTTATTTTTACACTGCAATTTAGATTTCAGTTTGATCACACCCCACCCAAATCGAACTCTCTATGCACATGTTATACAGTATCTGCCCCACCTGCAGTGCACATGGTTTTGCCCAACTGCTAACAAATTTGCTGCTACAATGAGGTCTGGATTAGGCCCTACGTGCTTTATCTCTCCGCTTTGTTCAATATGACATCCTCCCTCTCCTCCTACCCCCTCTGCCATTACATTGTGTTCTGAGATGTGGTGGATATATTTGTTTGCCCTCCAGAGAGGTATTGAAAAGAGATAATAATTTGTAGGCAAGCCACTTAGAAAATTGATACATGCTTATATGGGTGCTTTCTGGTTAAAACAAAATTTGTAAAAATCTTATATACTGTATGTGACTGATCAAACTCAAACTGACGGATTACAATTCCATTTTTTATTTTTTTTCTTATTGGGGGTCTGTCAGTGCTGGAGTTGTCAGCCGGCTAATCTTGTGTAGTGCTATAATTCTCACCCCCTCGGCTCATTAAATGAAGGAACAGATGTCGCACTAGCTGCTATTTATTATACAACGTCGGGATCTCCATTTGCCATGTTCCATTTTCCTTCAGAGATATGTATAATGCAGGTTAATATTTCATTGACTGCGTACCTAATTAGGTATAATCTAACAATATAAATAGTGACATCCCTACTCGCCAAATGAAATGTCATGTATTGTAATTTGGCCATTTAATTTTAAATTGTCATTTGATCCTTTTGTTTTCCACTTAGTAAAGGAGGTTTCTCTCTTCTTATTTTGCTGGCTAAAGTACAGTTTCTGCAACGTCTAAGGTGCTGGTTTAGTCAGTTGTTATTGCGTTGTAAACCCAACCACTGCTAACAAATCCTCCGTTTTAATTGATGTTTCACCTTCCTCATAACCCAGCAAGGGGGATATTCAATTAGTGCAGAGTTTTTCCACAGCCGGACAGTTGACACCGATTCGACCGTTTGGTTATTCATTAGCTGGTGTTTTCGACCGTTTTTTGCTCTGTTTTTGCCATGCCTTTCGACTTTTTTTTCTTCTTTAAGATCGAATCGACGTGGGTGAAAACGTATCAAAAAACTGTCGTAAATGCCCGCAAATTCGTCAATCAGTAGTGAATTTGCATTCCACATGGTTTTCGCCTCGGGTGGATTTTTAATAGGAACAGGCTTTCAATAGGTCGAATGTGAATTCGACTTACAAATGGGCGGAAAGTGCAGTTTCTTCGACTAGTCGAAAACACGGCACTAATTGAACCCCCCCAAGTCTCTGAATGCTTTGACAGCTCAGCTCTGCTATTCTCTAATGCTGCTAGCCCGATTTCCAGACGTTGGAGCGGTTATTATTGGAGGCATCAGGGAGAAAAGCACATTGGTTTCAAGTAAATCCCTAGGTTCCATATTATCATACTGTGCCCATACATGAATGAGTATGGCTCTAGAACTGGGTACAAACTGGAGCAATGGGCATAGGGTTTAGATATCAGAATGAATGCCTTTGAGCCTAGATTCTGTGTACACACTGGAACGACTTTAATGAAGGATGAAATGGTCATGTTCCATCCTTCATAAGCATAAACAAGGTCACTGGTGATATCGCTAGGAGCGATGTATGCAATTTGTCCGGCACTCGGGCCACAGCCGTCCGTTACTGGTCGTCATAGTGACATTGCCATCCAAACCGATCTTTTGTGATAGAATCTGATCTCAGTTTGGTTGATGTCTGCAGCCTTTTTGGTTCCACACATGTGGTGAATTGAGTTTAAAACATTCTTATTAGTTCAACAGTCACTCTATCAGACTTAAGCAGTGAAAAGAGTGGAGAGGTTTCCAATAGCAACCAATCAGATTCTACCTATAATTTTATATAATGTACTATATAATGTACTTGATAAAGGCTACCTCAAAGTTGATTGGTTGCTATTGGCAGATTCTCCACGTGTTTTTGTTGTTGTTTTTTTTAACAACTTTAACTTTATGAAAACAAAATAGGTTAACATTCTTACGAGAGTGGCCTTTTTATTTGGCTCATCCATCGGCTCTTACATTATCTTCTATTTCCACCATTGGCTTTTGCATTCTCTTCTATTTCCCGTTTAATACTTAAAATATTTGAAGATCTTCCAGCACTTTTGGGGCTTACTGATCTTTTGGAGTTGCCGATTTGTGCACGCTCTATAATGTATGAATGGGATGATGTTTGCTTTTTAGGCTTTCTATACAGAATACGATATTCATTCCTAATTAAATATTAATCCCGTTCCTAACGACTCGGATGTCACAGTTCTGTTAGAGGCTGTGTTTCTGCATTTTTGCTGATTTGCACTACAAAGTGATTTTTGTTGGTACAAACTTTCTTGAATGTTTCCTTGTATTTTTTTTTATATTTTTTTAATCTGAACATCTGGGGTTCAGCAAACAATCTAAGATATGTAAAATGTTTTTTCTCCTGTTAAGATTTGCAGGTGATTTGCCAAATGTGAAGATGAAATGGATTCTTGTAGCATCTGACACGTGAATGACTATTAGCATGACAATCCCTTAGATGTCAGATGGCACTCGGGGATAGTTGAATCATACAAAGGCACAGTTGTCATGTCAAAGGAGCTAGTATTTAACACGCTCGGGATAATTAAATATTCACAATTACCGAGCTGTTTTGCAAATGGATTCTGTCGGGTATTGTGTATCTAAATACACTGCACAGACAGATATACATTAAAAGGGGATTTTTATGATAAAATACTTTGGGGTATTCAATTAGTACCATGGGGGGTGGATTCGTAATTTTTTGGCCTGTGTTTTTTTTTTATTTTTTAGGCAATTCGATGAATATCCCCCCCCCCCCCCTTTTTTTTTTTCTTTCTTTCTTTTTTTCTTTTTTTTTTTATAGTGGAACAGTTTACCCCTTTCTGAGCGAATACACATGGTTTCGGGATAAGTACCCAGATCCATGATATTTCGCGGACGCTAAAAAAACAGCACTTTTTGAGGATTTTGTTCCTCCTGTCTCCGGGCAGGTGAAACAAAATCCCCAATAGCTGGCTATTGGGGTAATTGAATTACCCCTTGGGGATCAATTAGCCGCTGTAATTTACTGTGGCTAATTGAATCCCCCCCCATAGTTGTATTTGTACTAAAGTGCGGGTTTATAGAAGTAGAGATATTGCCTATAGCAACCGGATTCTAGCTGTTATCTTCTAGAAGGTTCTAGGTAAATAAGTAGAATCTGGTTGCTATGGGCAACGTCTCCACTTCTTTAAACCCACGCTTTAGTAAATATACCCCTTAGTCTAGATTAAATAAAGTTAAACCTCAGAAACACGTTCTAAAATTGATGAGAGTAAACGTGTAATTTTACAGTGGTATGCGGTTAACATACTGCTCGTCGGGATCCTGACGGGGCAACCACAGCGCCGCCGGTATAATGGTGATTCCCCCTCTATGGGTGACCACGACACCCATAGAGGGAGAATAGAATGTGTGGTGAGCGTAGCTCTCTCCGAATCCGCAAGGGGCTTTGTTAACGTTCACCCCCCTACCGGCATTTTACCGTTTGGGATGCCGATATCGGGATACTGACATTTGGGATACCGTGCAGCTGTAACTCTTACTGAACCCACTGACATTCGGCATCCTGTGTGGCGGTAAATCTTACCGAACCCTTTACATTATGTACAAATAAACTGAGGTTGTAGCCTCAAGCTGTAATATTGGATCTTGCTTTTAAAAAAGTATGTGTAGATAGAAAGATAGGTAAATATAAAAAAAAAATGTTGTTTATAGATTTGTTTTTTTAGCACAGTAACAGCATCCTGTGGTAATAATGCAAATAATTGCGTTATGACCTATGTTTGGTGGGTATGGATAGGAAACCTAACGCAATAAATATTTAGAACATGCATAATTGCCATATTTGGGGTAATGTATTTTTGATCATTATGGCCTTAATGCAGTTAATTGTCACGTCAGGCGAATAAATAGATGATAAAAAGGAAACTTGAGGAACGGGGGTCCTTTCTTCTGCAGAATTTGACTGACTGGTGACTGCTCTGTGGTTTGGGAAGCACATATAGGGGGTTGGCCACTGAACCGTGTGCGTATGTGCCCTGCGGCGTTCCCTGCAGAGCGCAAGTAGGTTAAGAGGCTCCGGCCAGTTTGAAGATGTGATCCATAGAGAGAGGCCATAATTGGAGAGGATTAAACATCTGCTGGGAGGCCCCAAGATTAAAGTGGTGCCTCCTGTGTTGTAGCAATCAGGATATTTAAATCTGCTGCTCGTGCAATCTGTTCTTTCTCTAAAAATGAAAATGAGGCATTTTTCATGTGTTTCTAAAGCAAATTCTGTAAATCTGCATAATGGTGCCATGATTTTATCCATGGTATAATGCTGCAGGATGCATATTGCAGGCCAGCACTTGGGGTAAGGTTACTTGTCTGTCTTGTGAGCATAAAAAGCTTTTCGTCTTGATTCAGGATAGCATTATCTAGAAGATTTGTCCTTTTTAAAATCAACGGTCAATATCTCATTAATCAGAGACTGCAACTGTATTCGGTTACTGAGAATTTGCTGCGTTTTATACACTATTTGTGGGCTGAACTGGTACTTATGCGGATGCAGCTTATCCGCTCACTAGGAGCCTGAGACATGTGATACCTGGTGCCTCAGTGATGTCTCTGGCAATTGTTGGTGGACTACATTATGATGCTGACTGACTGGCTGCCTTCCCTGAGAGCTACGGGACACACAGGAGGCATAATTTGAAAGCTATTTAGCATAAATGATGAAATAAGGTTTAATCACCTTAATTAACTTCAAAATTTGCAAACGCTGCTTTCCATGCTACACATTTGTCCATGTGCCATTGCGTATGTGGCCAGGATTATGGCAACAAAGTATGTAAGTAAGCAGCCACAACATGACTAGAGTTTACTGTAATATACTGTGGGTTTTCTAGTACTGCTGTATACGGTAAAAAGGAATGTTTATTTATTTTATGTATGTTTTTATCTTGATCATAGATTTCTTTTTGTGTAGGAACTGCACTAATGAGCCTCCTTATAGCAACTATAATTCCTGAAACCTCTCTGCCTCCTAATTGTTGCTGCTAACAATATGGGAGCTGAAAGATAGAACACTTATCCAATGAATAGAGATAGCCATAATGCTATACGTGTTTAAGGCAACTGCTCCACCTAGTGGACATACTAACTGCTGCAGTGTCAGTGTGTTTGAGAATATTGTGCATCCTTTATCCCTACTGGTATGAAATCCTAGTGGAGGAGGGGTGGTAGAGATTTAGTTAAAATGCATTGATTTTCACAATGCTGTTATTGGCCCCCGGGAGTGTGGATTATTAAAAGTTTAATAGTGGGATGACATGCCATCTCACTATAGCTGCAGCCCAGTGATTAATCAGGACCTGGATTGTTAGAATTTGAGAATGACATTTTCTATGGGAAAGTGAGCAGGGTGAGGTACCCAGGAAGATCTCTGACCCGAATTTCTTAACGAAGAGGAAAAAAATAAAATAAAAAACCTGGCAAGCGCCCTGGCTGCCCAGTGGTCAGTAGGGGAGGGTTTTTACAACATATTAGTTTGTGCTCTGACAGGGTTGGGTTTTGTTGTTTCTCTAACGTCCTAGTGGATGCTGGGAACTCCGTAAGGACCATGGGGAATAGCGGGCTCCGAAGGAGGCTGGGCACTCTAGAAAGATCTTAGACTACCTGGTGTGCACTGGCTCCTCCCACTATGACCCTCCTCCAAGCCTCAGTTAGATTTCGTGCCCGGCCGAGGTTGGATGCACACTAGGGGCTCTCCTGAGCTCTTAGAAAGTTATAGTCTTAGAATTTGTTATTTTCAGTGAGACCTGCTGGCAACAGGCTCACTGCAGCGAGGGACTAAGGGGAGAAGAAGCGAACTCGCCTGCTTGCAGCCGGATTGGGCTTCTTAGGCTACTGGACACCATTAGCTCCAGAGGGATCGACCGCAGGCCCAGCCTTGATGTTCGGTCCCGGAGCCGCGCCGCCGTCCCCCTTACAGAGCCAGAAGCAAGAAGATGGTCCGGAAAATCGGCGGCAGAAGACATCCTGTCTTCACCAAGGTAGCGCACAGCACTGCAGCTGTGCGCCATTGCTCCTCTCACACACTTCACACTCCGGTCACTGAGGGTGCAGGGCGCTGGGGGGGGCGCCCTGAGGCAGCAATAAAAACACCTTGGCTGGCTAAAATACCTCAATATATGGCCCCAGGGGCTATATATGAGGTAAATACCCCTGCCAGAATTCCATAAAAAACGGGAGAATAGGCCGCGAAAAAGGGGCGGAGCCTATCTCCTCAGCACACTGGCGCCATTTTTCCCTCACAGCTCGGCTGGAGGGAAGCTCCCTGGCTCTTCCCTGCAATTCTACAGTACAGTAAGAGGGAAAAGAGAGGGGGGGGCATTAAAATTGGCACTGTATACAGTATATTATATAAAAGCTATTAGGGACATAACTCAGTTAGTCCCTGTATATATATAGCGCTCTGGTGTGTGCTGGCATACTCTTACTCTGTCCCCCCAAAGGGCTTTTGTGGGTCCTGTCCTCGTTTAGAGCATTCCCTGTGTGTCTGCGGTGTGTCGGTACGGCTGTGTCGACATGTTGAATGAGGAGGCTTATATGGTGACAGAACAGAGGCCGATATATGTGATGTCGCCCCCTGTGGGGCCGACACCAGAGTGGATGGATAGGTGAAAGGTATTAACCGACAGTGTCAACTCCTTACATAAAAGGGTGGATGACGTAACAGCTGTGGGACAGCCGGCTTCGCAGCCCGCGCCTGCCCAGGCGTCTCAAAGGCCATCAGGGGCTCAAAAACGCCCGCTCTCTCAGATGGCAGACACAGATGTCGACACGGAGTCTGACTCCAGTGTCGACAAGGTGGAGACATATACACAATCCACTAGGAACATCCGTGACGTGATCCCGGCAATAAAAAATGTGTATCACTGACCTGGTTTGGGAGTGTTGTGGACTCGGGGCTTCTTCCGATGACCGGGAAGAGGAACCGCCACTGGGTCGTAGTAGAGATGGCCGGATGTAGGTCTTCCTCATGCAGGACTAAGACGGCAGGCGGGAGGCCCAGAGGAATTCTTGAAGGTCTCCTGTAAGACAAGACTTGTAGAAATACTGAAGGCTGGGGTACTGAGATATTGGAGACACTGTGGTATTGGAGGCACTGAGGTGCTGGGAGTACAGGGAGTGCAGGGAGGCCCTTGGAGGCACGGAGGTGCTTGGAGGCACGGAGGTGCTTGGGGGCACGGAGGTGTTTGGAGACACCGAGGTGTTTGGAGGGATGAGGTGCTTGGAGGCACGGAGGTGCTTGGAGGCACGGAGGTGCTTGGAGGCACGGAGGTGCTTGGAGACACCGAGGTGTTTGGAGGCACGAGGTGCTTGGAGACACGGAGGTGCTTGGAGGCACGGAGGTGCTTGGAGGCACGGAGGTGCTTGGAGGCACAGAGGTGCTTGGAGGCACAGAGGTGCTTGGAGGCACGAGGTGCTTGGAGGCACGAGGTGCTTGGAGGCACGGAGATAATTGGAGGCACGGAGGTAATTGGAGGCACGGAGGTAATTGGAGGCACGGAGATAATTGGAGGCACGGAGGTGCTTGGAGGCTCAGGATGCTTGGAGGCACAGGATGCTTGGAGGCACAGGATGCTTGGAGGCACAGGATGCTTGGAAGCACAGGATGCTTGGAGGCACAGGATGCTTGGAGGCACAGGATGCTTGGAAGCACAGGATGCTTGCAGGGACGAGGGAGCTCTGGAATCACAGCTTCCGCAGGAGAAACGAAGATACTCAGGCACCGGATCTCTGCCTGGTATCTGATTTTAAATTCCCCGCCCTAGCCTGATTGGCGGAGCAGGCAGGTGACGTCAGACCTGCTCCGCCTCCTTGCCCTCGCTTGTGATGGCGGCGTCCTTGCTTCCGGGAAGCCGCCGGAGAGCAGCGCCGACCCGCCGCTGAAGCCGGAGACCGTCAGGGGAAGAGAGGCGCCGGGCAGACCAGGCCACCCGCAGGGACAAGCGCGGTCGCCGCTGCCCGAGGTTCGTGACAGTACCCCCTCCTCCAGGAGTGGCCCCTGGACACTTCCCGGGCTTAGTCGGATGTCTGGAGTGGAAGATCCGAATCAGACGAGGAGCCGTTACTTCAGTAGCCCCAATCCAACTTCTCTCCTCAGGACCATAACCCTTCCAGTCCACCAAGTACTGTAATTTTTTATGAAGATAACGAGAGTCAAGAATAGCTTTGATTTCAAACTCCGCTCCAGCTTCTGCCACTACGGACGTTGGCCTAGGGAGTGCTGAGTGGAACCGATTCAGAATGAGGGGACGGAGTAGAGAAACATGAAAGGCGTTAGGTATTCGAAGATGGGCAGGCAAACCCAGTTTACAGACCACAGGATTTAAGACTTGTAGCACAGGGTAAGGACCGATGAACCTTGGAGCGAATTTCATGGTGGGCACCTTCAACCGGAGATTCCGTGTGGACAGCCATACCCTGTCCCCAACTTTATATTGAGGTGCGGCTTGCCGTTTCTTATCTGCGAAGAACTTGTACCGAACAGAAACCTGCTTAAGATTAGCATGAACCTTTCTCCAAATTTGTCCAAAGTGTCGTAGAGTGGACACTACAGCAGGAACCTCTATTATCGGAAGGCTTGGAAATTCCGGAACACGGGGATGGAACCCGTAGTTGACGAAAAATGGTGATTCCCCAGTGGAAGAATGAAACAAATGGTTATGGGCAAACTCCGCCCAAGGCAACAACTCCACCCAGTTGTCCTGTGAAGGAGAGAGATACAAACGAAGAAAAGTCTCTAGATCTTGATTGACTCGTTCCGTTTGCCCATTAGTTTGGGGATGATAAGCAGACGAAAACTTAAGTTTAATGTGTAGAGTTGAACAAAGGGCTTTCCAAAACCTGGCGGTGAACTGTACTCCACGGTCAGAAACAATCTCTTGTGGCAACCCATGCAAACGAAAATGTTCTCGGATAAACAATAGAGCCAGTTTCGGTGCTGTCGGGAGACCAGTCAAGGGCACAAAGTGTGCCATCTTCGAAAAACGGTCAACGATAACCCAAACGGTGTTGCAACCCTTGGAACAGGGCAAGTCAGTGATGAAGTCCATGGAAATGTGAGTCCAGGGTCTCACAGGGATAGGCAGAGGACGAAGTAACCCTGCAGGAGGCAGACGAGGAGATTTATGTTGTGTACATTGGGGACACGAATTAACGCAATCTTGTACATCCTTCCTCATGGTGTTCCACCAGTAAGACCTTTGCAGAAACTTGTACATCTTCTGAGCGCCGGGATGACCGGAAAACTTGGAGTTATGGGCCCACAGTAGTATTCCTGGGCGGAATCTAGCTGGCACGGACATTCTTCCAGGAGGAGGAGCTGGAGTAGTTAAAGCAGCAGAGACAGAAACTGGATTCAGAATTAAACCCCGCTCCGGAGGTTCATCCTCGTCTGTGGGAACTTGTGAACGAGAAAGCGCATCTGCTTTAATATTGAGAGTCCCGGCCCGGTACTTGATAATGAACGAGAATCGGGAAAAGAAAAGTGCCCATCTCGCCTGGCGAGGATTCAAGCATTGTGCGGATTTGATGTACAGCAAATTCTTGTGATCCGTGTAGATGGTAAACACATGTTTAGCCCCTTCTAGAAGATATCTCCATTCTTCCAAGGCAGATTTGATTGCCAAGAGTTCCTGGTCTCCAATAGTGTAATTTCGTTCGGCTGGAGAGAATTTACGAGAATGGAAGCCACACGGATGTAATTTTTTATCAGAGGAATACTGGGAGAGAACAGCCCCAACCCCGACTGAAGATGCATCAACTTCTAAGAAGAAGGGTTCCTCGAAATTTGGTTGTTGGAGAACTGGAGCCGTCATGAAAGCTAACTTTAAGCGAGAAAAAGCTACAATGGCTTCCGGAGGCCACAAACTAGGATTAGAACCCTTCCTCGTCAGGGCAGTAATGGGCGCAACAATGGTGGAGAAACCCTTAATGAATTTCCTGTAGTAGTTCGCAAAGCCCAGGAACCTTTGTATTGCTTTCAGGGAAAGAGGCTGAGTCCAGTCACGAATGGCCGACAACTTTTCCGGATCCATGCGAAGCTCCGTCCCCGAGATGACATAACCGAGGAACGGAATAGATGTTACTTCAAAGGTACATTTGGAAAGCTTGGCGTAGAGATGATTCTCTCGTAAACGGTGTAGCACCTCTTTGACTTGAGTCCTGTGTTCGACAAGATTCTTGGAAAAAATCAGTATGTCGTCCAGATATACCACAACGCTCTGATACAGCATATCACGAAAGATTTCGTTGACGAACCCCTGGAAAACCGCGGGGGCATTACTAAGACCAAACGGCATCACCAAGTATTCGTAATGCCCATCTCGGGTATTAAAGGCAGTCTTCCATTCATCCCCCTCTCGGATGCGTATAAGATTGTAAGCTCCTCTCAAGTCGAGTTTTGAAAAAATGCGGGCACCACGAACCCTATCAAATAACTCTGTGATTAGTGGCAAGGGGTATTTATTCTTAATAGTAATGTCGTTTAGGCCGCGGTAGTCGATGCATGGTCTCAACCCCCCGTCCTTTTTCTTCACGAAAAAGAAGCCTGCACCGGCAGGGGAGGAAGAGGGGCGAATGAATCCCTTGAGCATATTGGACTTAATATACTCCGACATGGCTTGAGTCTCGGGAAGAGACAGAGGATATGTGCGACCACGAGGTGGCGTCTTCCCTGGGACAAGGTCAATAGGGCAGTCCCAAGGCCTGTGAGGTGGTAACAGGTCAGCAGCTTGTTCCGAAAATACGTCCTTGTACCCTTGATATGCCTCCGGAATGTGCTCTTCATCCGTTTTGGAGGTAACACGGAGCGGACAAACAGGAGTAAGACAATTAGTGTGACAAAAGGGACTCCAGGACAGAATTTGTGACGACTTCCAGTCGATGTGGGGATTATGACTTTTCAGCCAAGGCATTCCAAGAACCAGATCATGAGGCATTTCTGGGATTACCAAGAGTTCCAAATCTTCCTGATGTAGAGCCCCGACCTGCAGCTTAACTGGCCCCGTGCGCCACATTATAAGACCTTTGGAAATTCTAGTCCCGTTGATAGCCGTCAGTGAAATTGGCCGCTCGATAGGCCGTAACTTTAAACCCAAACTTTGGGCACAGAAAGAAGAAACGAAGTTCCCTGCAGCTCCGGAATCCAATAGGGCTTCACAAGACCTGGAGACTGAATTGGAGACTAGAGTTACTGGAAGCAAGCAGTCCGAAGTTGGAGAGAGAAGCTTTTGTCGTAACTCCCAGCTTGACTCCTCCGGAACAAGCTAGGCCTGCCCGTTTCCCGGACGGGCTTTACAAGATTTAAGAAAATGATCTGCGGCTCCACAGTAAAGGCAGAGTTTACCCTCATGACGACGCTGTCGTTCTTCCGGCGACAGTCGGGAGCGGTTAATTTGCATGGGCTCATCTGAGCTGGGTGAGGCCACCGGCCTAGGAGTAGGATTCCGGAACCTGGAACGATCCGAACGGCTACGTTCTCTTCCACGCTCCTGCATCCGAAGATCCACCTTGACGCAAAGGGAAATCAAATCTTCTAATGGATCCGGCAGATCTCTAGTAACCAGCTCATCTTTCAGCCGGTCGGAAAGACCTTTCCAGAAGGCAGCTCTCAGGGCGTCATTATTCCAGCGTAGTTCGGAAGCAATGGTCTGGAAATGAACCACGTACTGGCCCACGGAACGGGCGCCCTGCCGAACACGGAGCAAATCGGAAGAAGCAGTGGTCATTCTGCCGGGCTCGTCGAAAATCCTTCGAAAGGACGAGATGAAGTTGGTGTAGTTGGAAACCATGGGATCAGATCGTTCCCATAATGGAGACACCCAATCCAAAGCAGAACCTTCCAACAGAGAAATAATATATGCTACCTTGGACCGGTCTGTAGGAAAGTTGTGTGCAAGTAGCTCGAAATGTACCTCGCATTGGTTCAAGAAACCACGACAATTTCTGGGATTCCCATTATAGCGGGACGGAGTAGGCAACTGAAGGCGTGGAGTGACACCGGCCGATGGTTGAACATTGCTGGCAACGGCAACTGGTGCGACTACTGGAACAGGTGCCGGAATTACTGAGGCCAGAGACGCCTGAATCTGATCCAGACGCCCGGACAACTGCTGGAGGTACTGCATCACCTGGCCTTGCGCTGCTTCCTGACTTTGCACTCGAGAAGCCAGGTTCTGAATGGCACTCGAGTCCGTGTTCCGATTCCCCGAGTCCATGTGGCCTGAGTATACTATCACTGACCTGGTTTGGGAGTGTTGTGGACTCGGGGCTTCTTCCGATGACCGGGAAGAGGAACCGCCACTGGGTCGTAGTAGAGATGGCCGGATGTAGGTCTTCCTCATGCAGGACTAAGACGGCAGGCGGGAGGCCCAGAGGAATTCTTGAAGGTCTCCTGTAAGACAAGACTTGTAGAAATACTGAAGGCTGGGGTACTGAGATATTGGAGACACTGTGGTATTGGAGGCACTGAGGTGCTGGGAGTACAGGGAGTGCAGGGAGGCCCTTGGAGGCACGGAGGTGCTTGGAGGCACGGAGGTGCTTGGAGGCACGGAGGTGCTTGGAGGCACGGAGGTGCTTGGGGGCACGGAGGTGTTTGGAGACACCGAGGTGTTTGGAGGGATGAGGTGCTTGGAGGCACGAGGTGCTTGGAGACACGGAGGTAACTGGAGGCACGGAGGTGCTTGGAGGCACGGAGGTGCTTGGAGGCACGGAGGTGCTTGGAGACACCGAGGTGTTTGGAGGGATGAGGTGCTTGGAGGCACGAGGTGCTTGGAGACACGGAGGTAACTGGAGGCACGGAGGTGCTTGGAGGCACGGAGGTGTTTGGAGGCACAGAGGTGCTTGGAGGCACAGAGGTGCTTGGAGGCACAGAGGTGCTTGGAGGCACGAGGTGCTTGGAGGCACGGAGGTAATTGGAGGCACGGAGGTAATTGGAGGCACGGAGGTAATTGGAGGCACAGAGATAATTGGAGGCACGGAGGTGCTTGGAGGCTCAGGATGCTTGCAGGCTCAGGATGCTTGGAGGCACAGGATGCTTGGAGGCACAGGATGCTTGGAAGCACAGGATGCTTGCAGGGACGAGGGAGCTCTGGAATCACAGCTTCCGCAGGAGAAACGAAGATACTCAGGCACCGGATCTCTGCCTGGTATCTGATTTTAAATTCCCCGCCCTAGCCTGATTGGCGGAGCAGGCAGGTGACGTCAGACCTGCTCCGCCTCCTTGCCCTCGCTTGTGATGGCGGCGTCCTTGCTTCCGGGAAGCCGCCGGAGAGCAGCGCCGACCCGCCGCTGAAGCCGGAGACCGTCAGGGGAAGAGAGGCGCCGGGCAGACCAGGCCACCCGCAGGGACAAGCGCGGTCGCCGCTGCCCGAGGTTCGTGACAATGTGTTATACATTTCTGACTTTAACCCAAGCACCTCTAAAAATGGGTTTTAGGTTTGGGGAGAAAAAACAGGCAGTGTTTTGTTCCCCCATCAGATGAATAAATGAAGTGTGTGAAAGCGTGGGTTCCCCCGTTAAGAAACTGGTAATTTATAAAAAGTTACTGATGGCGTACCCTTTCCCGCCAGGTGGATAAGTTACGCTGGGAGATATCCCCTAGGGTGGATAAGGCGCTCACACGTTTGTCAAAAAAGGTGGCACTGCCGTCTTAGGATACGGCCACTTTAATAGGTACCTGTTGATAAAAAACAGGAGGCTATCCTGAAGTCTGTATTTACACACTCAGGTACTAGACTGAGACCTGCAGATAGTGCTGCTGCAGTGTGGTCGGTGACCCTGTCAAACAGGGATACTAGTTGGCAAACATAAAAACATATTAAAGACGTCGTCTTATATATGGGGGATGCACAGAGGGATATTTTGCCGGCTGGCATCCAAAATAAATGTAATGTCCATTCTGTCAGGAGGGTATTAGAGACCTGTCACTGGACAGGTGATGCTGACTTAAAAAGCGCATAGAGAGCCTTATAAGGGTGAGGAATTATTTGGGGATGGTCTCTGGGACCTCGTATCCACAGCAACTGCTGGGAAGAAATAATTTTACCTCAGGTTTCCTCACAGACAAAGGTACAGTCCTTTCGGCTTCAGAAAAGCAAGCGGGTCAAATGGCGCTTCCTTTCTGTACAGAGACAAGGGTAGAGGGAAAAAAGCTGCACCAGTCAGCCTGTTCCCAGAATCAAGATTCTTCCCCCGCCTCCTGTGAGGCCACACCATGACGCGGGTGCTCCACAGGTGTAGCCAGGTACGGTGGGGGGCCGTCTCAAAAATTTCAGCAATTAGTGGGCTCGCTCACAGGTGGATCCCTGTTTCTTTCAAGTAGTATTTCAGGGGTACAAGCTGGAATTCGAGATGTCTCCCCCCAGCCGTTTCCTAAAATATGCCTTGCTGACAACTCCCTCAGGCAGGGAGGCTGTGCTAGAGGCAATTAATAAGCGGTATTCCCAGCAGGTAATACTCAAGGTGCCCCTACTTCAACAAGGACGGGGTTACTATTCCACACGGGTTGGGGTACCGAAACCGCATGGTTCGGTGTGACCCATTTTATATTTAAAATCCT
Organism: Pseudophryne corroboree; assembly: GCF_028390025.1. Taxonomy (NCBI): domain Eukaryota; kingdom Metazoa; phylum Chordata; class Amphibia; order Anura; family Myobatrachidae; genus Pseudophryne; species Pseudophryne corroboree. The sequence goes on from NC_086448.1 coordinate 88,353,555, forward strand.
TGAACACAAAAATTCAAGTTCAAGATGGAATCGCTCAGGGCGGTTATTCCAAGCCTGGACGAGGGGGATTACATGGTATCCTGGGACATCAAGTATGCTTACCTGCATGTCCCCATTTACCATCCTCGCCAGGAGTACCTCAGATTTGTGGTACAGGATTACCATTACCAAGTCCAGACACTGCCGTTTGGACTGTACATGGCACCGAGGGTGTTTTATCAAGGTAATGGCCGAAATGTTGATACTCCTTCAAAAAAAGGGAGTTGTAATTATCCCGTACTTGGACAATCTCGTTATAAGGGCGAGGTCCAAGGAGCAGTTGGTAGTCGGGGTAGCACTATTTTGGAAAGTGCTACAACAGCATGGTTGGATTCTAAACAGTCCAAAGTCACAGCTGGTTCCTATGACACGTCTACTGTTCCTGGGGATGGTTCTGGACATAAACCAGAAATAGTGTTTCTCCCGGAGGAGAAAGCCAAGGAGTTGTCATCTCTAGTCAGAGACCTTCTAAAGCCAAAATAGGTAGCGGTGCATCATTGCACGCGAGTCCTGGGAAAAATGGTAGCTTCCTACGAAGCAATCCCATTAGGCAGGTTCCATACAAGAACTTTTCAGAGGGACCTGTTGGACAAGTGGTCCGGATCGCATCTTCCGATGCATAGGCTGATAACCCTGTCTCCAAGGACCAGGGTATCTCTACTGTGGTGGCTGCAGAGTGCCCATCTTCAAGAGGGCCGCTGGTTCGGCATACAGGACTAGGTCCTAGTGACCATGGATTCCAGCCTTTGAGGCTGGGAGGCAGTCACACAGGGAAGAAATTTCCAGGGACTTTGGTCAAGTCAGGTTATTTCCCTACACATAAATATTCTGGACCTGAGGGCCATTTACAATGCCCTGAGGCCGGCAAGGCCTCTGCTTCAAAACCAGCCGGTACTGATCCAATCAGACAACATCACGGCAGTCGCCCATGTAAACCAACAGGGCGGCACAAGAAGCAGGATGGCGATGGCAGAAGCCACAAGGATTCTCCGATAGGCGGAAAATCATGTGTTAGCACTGTCAGCAGTGTTCATTCCCGGAGTGGACAACTGGGAAGCAGATCTTCTCAACAGACACGACCTCCACCCGGGAGAATGGGGACTTCCTCCAGAAGTCTTCCAATAGGATTGTACACCATTGGGAAAGGCCACAGGTGGACATGATGGCGTCCCGCCTCAACAAAAAGCTATAAAAGATATTGCACCGGGTCAAGGGACCCTCAGGCGATAGCTATGGACGCTCTGGTAACACCGTGGGTGTACCAGTCGGTTTATGTGTTCTCCCCTCTGCCTCTCATACCAAAGGTACTGAGAATAATAAGAAGGCGAGGAGTAAGAACGATACTCGTGGATGGCCAAGAAGAGCTTGGTACCCAGAACTTCAAGAATTTATATCAGAGGACCCATGGCCTCTGCCACTCAGACAGGACCTGCGGCAGCAGGGGCCCTGTCTGTTCCAAGACTTACCGCAGCTGCGTTTGTCGGCATGGCGGTTGAACGCCGGATCCTGAAGGAAAAGGGCATTCCGGAGGAAGTCATTCCTACGCTTACTAAAGCCAGGAAAGAGGTTACAGCAACTCATTATCACCGCATATGGCGAAAATATGTTGCATGGTGTGAGGCCGAAAGGGCCCCAACAGAGGAATTTCAACTAGGTCGATTTCTGCATTTCCTGCAAGCAGGAGTGACTATGGGCCTTAAATTGGGTTCCATTAAGGTACAGATCTCGGCTCTGTCGATTTTCTTTCAAAAAGAACTAGCTTCAGTACCTGAAGTTCAGACATTTATAAAAGGAGTGCTGCAGAGTCAGCCCCCGTTTGTGCCTCCTGTGGCACCTTGGGATCTCAACGTGGTGTTGAGTTTCTTAAAATCACATTGGTTTGAACCACTAAAAACCGTGGATCTGAAATATCTCACGTGGAAGGTGGTTATGTTATTGGCCTTGGCTTCTGCCAGGCGAGTATCAAAGTTGGCGGCTTTGTCTTGTAAAAGCCCTTATTTGATTTTCCATATGGATAGGGCAGAATTGAGGACTCGTCCCCAGTTTCTCCCAAAGGTGGTGTCAGCGTTTCACCTGAACCAGCCTATTGTGGTGCCTAGGCTACTAGGGACTTGGAGGACTCCAAGTTGCTAGACGTTGTCAGGGCACTGAAAATATATGTTTCCAGAACGGCTAGAGTCAGAAAATCTGACTCGCTGTTTATCCTATATGCACCTAACAAGCTGGGTGCTCCTGCTTCTAAGCAGACTATTGCTCGTTGGATTTGTAGTACAATTCAGCTTGCACATACTGTGGCAGGCCTGCCACAGCCAAAATCTGTCAATGCCCATTCCACAAGGAAGGTGGGCTCATCTTGGGCGGCTGCCCGAGAGGTCTCGGCTTTACAACTTTGCCGAGCAGCTACTTGGTCAGGGGCAAACACGTTTGCAAAATTCTACAAATTTGATACCCTGGCTGAGGAGGACCTGGAGTTCTCTCATTCAGTGCTGCAGAGTCATCCGCACTCTCCCGCCCGTTTGGGAGCTTTGGTATAATCCCCATGGTCCTTACGGAGTTCCCAGCATCCACTAGGACGTTAGAGAAAATAAGAATTTACTCACCGGTAATTCTATTTCTCGTAGTCCGTAGTGGATGCTGGGCGCCCATCCCAAGTGCGGTTTATCTGCAATACTTGTACATAGTTATTGTTAACTAAATCGGGTTATTGTTGAGCCATCTGTTGAGAGGCTCTATTGTTTCATACTGTTAACTGTGTTTCATATCACGAGTTGTACGGTGTGATTGGTGTGGCTGGTATGAGTCTTACCCGGGATTCAAAATCCTTCCTTATTGTGTACGCTCGTCCGGGCACAGTACCTAACTGAGGCTTGGAGGAGGGTCATAGTGGGAGGAGCCAGTGCACACCAGGTAGTCTAAGATCTTTCTAGAGTGCCCAGCCTCCTTCGGAGCCCGCTATTCCCCATGGTCCTTACGGAGTTCCCAGCATCCACTACGGACTACGAGAAATAGAATTACTGGTGAGTAAATTCTTATTATTTTATTTACAGTAGTGCGATATAATCTGCTGTTTGACAGTGTATTTTTTTTTTTTTTTTTAATTCACCTATCATTCAAGATAGACAGTGAAAAGAATACATAGCCTAAGTAGAATATTACTAAAGCAGGTTTGATAATAACGAAACTACTGCATTAGTATTTACTATTATTGTATATTGCAACGGTTTTCTCTACATTTCTGATTTTATGAAGTAAATATACCTAATTGTTTACATTGGTAGCACAGGGGTATGGCGCTATATAAATCCTGTCACTTTTATAACTGCTTAATACATCTCCGCCTAAGGGGTCTATGTACTAAGCTTTGGACAGGGATGAGGTACCAGCCAATCAGCTCCTAAATGTCATTTTTCAAACACCGCCTGTAACATGGCCGTTAGGAGCTGACTTTATCTCCATCCACGTTACCTCTCCCAAACTGGGATATTCAATTACTCCGACTTGCTGTCGGGTGTAATTTATCGCCGGGGGTGTCTATCTAATTAGCCCTGATAAGCCTCTGGCAGGCAAAGCAAAATCCCCGATAACAGCCCCGTTTTCATCCGGGAACGGGGCTACTTCACCCGAAAACACCCAGGTTTCGAGGCTAATCGAATAGCCTGACTGCAACACCCGAAGAAACATCGGGGGGTTTTATTCCCGATGTCTCTTCGGGGCAAATTGAATATCCCCGTAAGGCTTCGTACATTGACCTCTAAGTAATGATACATGTGATTTGGGTCATGATGGTAACAGCTGATGTCTATGGGGTCTATTCATGAAGCAGTGAAAAGAGTGGAGAAATCGCCCATGGCAACCAATCGGCTTTTCTCTGTCGTCCTAGTGGATGCTGGGGTTCCTGAAAGGACCATGGGGGATAGCGGCTCCGCAGGAGACAGGGCACAAAAAGTAAAGCTTTACGATCAGGTGGTGTGTACTGGCTCCTCCCCCTATGACCCTCCTCCAAGCCTCAGTTAGATTTTTGTGCCCGGCCGAGAAGGGTGCAATCTAGGTGGCTCTCCTAAAGAGCTGCTTAGAAAAGTTTAGCTTAGGTTTTTTATTTTACAGTGAGTCCTGCTGGCAACAGGATCACTGCAACGAGGGACTTAGGGGAGAAGAAGTGAACTCACCTGCGTGCAGGATGGATTGGCTTCTTGGCTACTGGACATTAGCTCCAGAGGGACGATCACAGGTACAGCCTGGATGGTCACCGGAGCCTCGCCGCCGGCCCCCTTGCAGATGCTGAAACGAGAAGAGGTCCAGAATCGGCGGCAGAAGACTCCTCAGTCTTCTTAAGGTAGCGCACAGCACTGCAGCTGTGCGCCATTTTCCTCTCAGCACACTTCACACGGCAGTCACTGAGGGTGCAGGGCGCTGGGAGGGGGGCGCCCTGGGAGGCAAATGAAAACCTATTTTGGCTAAAAATACCTCACATATAGCCTCCGGGGGCTATATGGAGATATTTAACCCCTGCCAGAATCCACTAAAGAGCGGGAGACGAGCCCGCCGAAAAAGGGGCGGGGCCTATCTCCTCAGCACACAGCGCCATTTTCCTCACACAGCTCCGCTGGTCAGGAAGGCTCCCAGGCTCTCCCCTGCACTGCACTACAGAAACAGGGTAAAACAAGAGAGGGGGGGCAAAATTGTGGCAAAATTATATTATTAAAGCAGCTATACAGGGAGCACTTATTATAAGGCTATCCCTGTCATATATAGCGCTTTTTGGTGTGTGCTGGCAAACTCTCCCTCTGTCTCCCCAAAGGGCTAGTGGGGTCCTGTCTTCTTTAAGAGCATTCCCTGTGTGTCTGCTGTGGGTCGGTACGTGTGTGTCGACATGTATGAGGACGATATTGGTGTGGAGGCGGAGCAATTGCCAAATATGGGGATGTCACCCCCTAGGGGGTCGACACCAGAATGGATGCCTTTATTTATGGAATTACGGGATAGTGTCAACACGCTAAAGCAGTCGTTTGACGACATGAGACGGCCGGACAATCAATTAGCACCTGTCCAGGCGCCTCAAACACCGTCAGGGGCTGTAAAACGCCCTTTGCCTCAGTCGGTCGACACAGACCCAGACACAGGCACTGATTCCAGTGGCGACGGTGATGAATCAACCGTATTTTCCAGTAGGGCCACACGTTATATGATTTTGGCAATGAAGGAGGCGTTACATATTGCTGATACTACAGGTACCACAAAACAGGGTATTATGTGGGGTGTGAAAAAACTACCTATAGTTTTTCCTGAATCAGATGAATTAAATGAGGTGTGTGATGAAGCGTGGGTTGCCCCCGATAAAAAAATGCTAATTTCAAAGAAGTTATTGGCTTTATACCCTTTCCCGCCAGAGGTTAGGGCGCGCTGGGAAACACCTCCTAGGGTGGACAAGGTGCTCACACGCTTATCAAAACAAGTGGCGTTACCCTCTCCTGAGACGGCCGCACTTAAAGATCCAGCAGATAGGAGGATGGAAAATATCCAAAAAAGTATATACACACATACAGGTGTTATACTACGACCAGCTATAGCGACAGCCTGGATGTGCAGTGCTGGGGTAGCTTGGTCAGAGTCCCAGATTGAAAATATTGATACCCTGGATAGGGACAATGTTTTACTGTCTTTAGAGCAAATAAAGGATGCATTTCTTTATATGCGTGATGCACAGAGGGATATTTGCACACTGGCATCACGGGTAAGTGCTATGTCCATTTCGGCCAGAAGAAGTTTATGGACGCGACAGTGGTCAGGTGATGCGGACTCAAAACGGCATATGGAAGTTTTGCCGTATAAAGGGGAGGAGTTATTTGGTGTCGGTCTATCGGATTTGGTGGCCACGGCTACAGCCGGGAAATCCACCTTTTTACCTCAAGTCACTCCCCAACAGAAAAAGACACCGACTTTTCAACCGCAGCCCTTTCGTTCCTTTAAAAACAAGAGAGCAAAGGGATATTCATATCTGCCACGAGGCAGAGGAAGGGGGAAGAGACTGCAACAGGCAGCTCCTTCCCAGGAACAGAAGCCCTCCCCCGCTTCTACAAAAGCCTCAGCATGACGCTGGGGCTTCTCAAGCGGACTCGGGGGCGGTGGGGGGTCGTCTCAAGAATTTCAGCGCGCAGTGGGCTCACTCGCAGGTAGATCCCTGGATCCTGCAGATAATATCTCAGGGGTACAGGTTGGAACTAGAGACGGATCCACCTCGCCGTTTCCTGAAGTCTGCTTTACCAACGTCCCCCTCCGACAGGGTGACGGTCTTGGAAGCCATTCACAAGCTGTACTCTCAGCAGGTGATAGTCAAGGTACCTCTTTTACAACAAGGAAAGGGGTATTATTCCACTCTATTTGTGGTACCGAAGCCGGATGGCTCGGTAAGACCTATTCTAAATCTGAAATCCTTGAACCTGTACATAAAGAAGTTCAAGTTCAAGATGGAGTCACTCAGAGCAGTGATAGCGAACCTGGAAGAAGGGGACTTTATGGTATCCTTGGACATCAAGGATGCGTATCTCCACGTTCCAATTTACCCCTCACACCAGGGGTACCTCAGGTTCGTCGTACAGAACTGTCACTATCAGTTTCAGACGCTGCCGTTTGGATTGTCCACGGCACCTCGGGTCTTTACCAAGGTAATGGCCGAGATGATGATTCTTCTTCGAAGAAAAGGCGTATTAATTATCCCATACTTGGACGATCTCCTAATAAGGGCAAGGTCCAGAGAACAGCTAGAGATGGGATTAGCACTGTCTCAAGAAGTGCTAAAACAGCACGGGTGGATTCTGAATATTCCAAAATCCCAGTTAATTCCGACAACACGTCTGCTGTTCCTAGGGATGATTCTGGACACTGTTCAGAAAAAGGTTTTTCTCCCGGAGGAAAAAGCCAAGGAGTTATCCGAACTTGTCAGGAACCTCCTAAAACCAGGAAAGGTGTCTGTACATCAATGCACAAGAGTCCTGGGAAAAATGGTGGCTTCTTACGAAGCAATTCCATTCGGCAGATTCCACGCAAGAATTTTCCAGAGGGATCTGTTGGACAAATGGTCAGGGTCGCATCTTCAGATGCACCAGCGGATAACCCTGTCTCCAAGGACAAGGGTATCTCTTCTGTGGTGGTTGCAGAGTGCTCATCTATTGGAGGGCCGCAGATTCGGCATACAGGATTGGATCCTGGTGACCACGGACGCCAGCCTGAGAGGCTGGGGAGCAGTCACACAAGGAAGAAACTTCCAGGGCGTGTGGTCGAGCCTGGAAACGTCTCTTCACATAAACATTCTGGAACTAAGAGCAATCTGCAATGCTCTAAGCCAGGCAGAACCTCTGCTTCAAGGAAAACCGGTGTTGATCCAGTCGGACAACATCACGGCAGTCGCCCATGTGAACAGACAGGGCGGCACAAGAAGCAGGAGTGCAATGGCAGAAGCTGCAAGGATTCTTCGCTGGGCAGAGAATCATGTGATAGCACTGTCAGCAGTGTTCATCCCGGGAGTGTACAACTGGGAAGCAGACTTCCTCAGCAGACACGACCTTCACCCGGGAGAGTGGGGTCTTCATCCAGAAGTTTTCCACATGCTGGTAACCCGTTGGGAAAGACCAATGGTGGACATGATGGCGTCTCGCCTCAACAAAAAAACTGGACAGGTATTGCGCCAGGTCAAGAGATCCGCAGGCAATAGCTGTGGACGCGCTGGTAACGCCTTGGGTGTACCAGTCGGTGTATGTGTTTCCTCCTCTGCCTCTCATACCAAAAGTATTGAGAATTATACGGCAAAGAGGCGTAAGAACGATACTAGTGGTTCCGGATTGGCCAAGAAGGACTTGGTACCCGGAACTTCAAGAGATGATCACGGAAGATCCGTGGCCTCTACCTCTGAGAAGGGACTTGCCTCAGCAGGGTCCCTGTCTGTTTCAAGACTTACCGCGGCTGCGTTTGACGGCATGGCGGTTGAACGCCGGATCCTAAAGGAAAAAGGCATGCCGGAAGAAGTCATTCCTACTTTGATTAAAGCAAGGAAGGAAGTAACCGCGCAACATTATCACCGCATTTGGCGAAAATATGTTGCGTGGTGCGAGGATCGGAGTGCTCCGACGGAGGAATTTCAACTGGGTCGATTCCTACATTTCCTGCAATCAGGATTGTCTATGGGTCTCAAATTGGGATCTATTAAGGTTCAAATTTCGGCCCTGTCGATTTTCTTCCAGAAAGAATTGGCTTCAGTTCCTGAAGTCCAGACTTTTGTTAAGGGAGTGCTGCATATACAGCCCCCTGTGGTGCCTCCAGTGGCACCGTGGGATCTCAATGTTGTTTTGGACTTTCTCAAATCTCATTGGTTTGAACCACTAAAAACTGTGGATTTGAAATATCTCACATGGAAAGTGACCATGCTACTAGCCCTGGCTTCGGCCAGGAGAGTGTCAGAACTGGCAGCTTTATCTTACAAAAGCCCATATCTGATTTTCCATTCGGACAGGGCAGAACTGCGGACTCGTCCGCATTTTCTCCCTAAGGTGGTGTCAGCATTTCATCTGAACCAGCCTATTGTAGTGCCTGCGGCTACAAGCGACTTGGAGGACTCCAAGTTGTTGGACGTTGTCAGAGCTTTAAAAATATACATTTCAAGGACAGCTGGAGTCAGGAAATCTGACTCACTGTTTATACTATATGCTCCCAACAAGTTGGGCGCTCCTGCGTCTAAGCAGACTATTGCTCGCTGGATTTGTAGTACGATTCAGCTTGCACATTCTGTGGCAGGCCTGCCACAGCCAAAATCGGTAAAAGCCCACTCCACAAGGAAGGTGGGTTCTTCTTGGGCGGCTGCCCGAGGGGTCTCGGCATTACAACTCTGCCGAGCGGCTACGTGGTCGGGGGAGAACACGTTTGTAAAATTCTACAAATTTGATACCCTGGCTAAGGAGGACCTGGAGTTCTCTCATTCGGTGCTGCAGAGTCATCCGCACTCTCCCGCCCGTTTGGGAGCTTTGGTATAATCCCCATGGTCCTTTCAGGAACCCCAGCATCCACTAGGACGATAGAGAAAATAAGAATTTACTTACCGATAATTCTATTTCTCGGAGTCCGTAGTGGATGCTGGGCGCCCATCCCAAGTGCGGATTATCTGCAATAATTGTACATAGTTATTGTTACCTAATTCGGGTTATTGTTGTAGGGAGCCATCTTTCAGAGGCTCCTCTGTTATCATACTGTTAACTGGGTTTAGATCACAGGTTGTACGGTGTGATTGGTGTGGCTGGTATGAGTCTTACCCGGGATTCATAAATCCTTCCTTATTGTGTACGCTCGTCCGGGCACAGTATCCTAACTGAGGCTTGGAGGAGGGTCATAGGGGGAGGAGCCAGTACACACCACCTGATCGTAAAGCTTTACTTTTTGTGCCCTGTCTCCTGCGGAGCCGCTATCCTCCATGGTCCTTTCAGGAACCCCAGCATCCACTACGGACTCCGAGAAATAGAATTATCGGTAAGTAAATTCTTATTTTAAGTAACATTTGTCAAGCGATTTCTATAAAATTATACGTGGCAGCTGATTGGTAGCCATGGGCAACTTCTCCACTGGCTCACTTCTACACACTTTTCACTGCTTCATGAATAGGCCCGTCTGTCCTCAGATGAGCTGAACTGTGTCCATGTTGTAGCATTAATGTGATGACCATTTATCTCATGCATATCTGGTTAATTTCTGTCATGTAACCTGCAGGGGGGATCCGGTCTCTAGGTCGACCACTATTGGACGACAGGGTCTCTAGGTCGACATGTTCTAGGTTGACAGGTCAAAAGGTCGACATGAGTTTTTCACGATTTTTTTTCCCTTTTTTGAACCTTTTCATACTTAACGATCCACGTGGACTACAGTTGGGAACAGTAACCTGTGCCGCGAGGGGACACGGTGCACTAATTGGGGTTCCCGGTCACTCTACGAAGAAAAAGATACAACCCCCCCATAAAAAAACTCATGTCGACCTAGACCCTGTCAACCTAAAGACCCTGTCGACCTAGTTACTGTCGACCAATAGACACTGTCGACCTAGATACTATCTACCTTTCATACCACACCCCCTACAGGGATGCAGGTAAATTGCCGTCGGTCAGGATACCGACACCAGAATCCCGACTGCTGACAATGCCGCCAGACGGAATTTCCGGTTAACAGGGGCTATTCCCATTTGTGGGTGTCCACAACACCCAAAGAGTGGGAATAGAACATGCGCGTTCCCACAAGGGGACACTCTACGCTCACCCTGCTGCCGGCATACTGGATGCCGTTGTCTGTATACTGACGGGCGACATCCCGACCACCGGTAAATCATACTGATTCCAAGCTGCACATCTCTCAGTGCAGCCATTAACCATCACTCCCTACTCTGCCTTGTATGAAAGCGTTGCCTCATGTCACATGCTGATCCTGCTCCTAATGTCTGTCCTGTAACAGGAACATGGGTGAAGAGTAGCATTGGGGTCATCCAGCAGGAGGGAAACCAGCTGACCTGGACGTACATTGCACCACAGATGGGATACTGGGTCGCTGCCATGTCCCCCTCAAACCCAGGTAATAATATAATGGTTTATGTAGTAGAAATAGTATTATTAGTTTAAGTAAAAGTTCTAATTATTGATCTTTAACTCTAAATATCTCTTTCTTCTAAGTGTACCGCCTTCATTTACTCGCCTTCAGGTGTTACTGCTTTGTCTCATTCTCTACCTGAGTGGGCGGGGGGCGAGATTATGGAACCTGAGGCACTGGGTCCACTGACCTATGGTATAGGTGGGCAGTGTGACTATAGCAGTAGCGTATTTTCGCACATCGGCAACATACGGGATCGCAGCTGCAAAAAACTGCATTAAGGCACATCTCTGAGTCAGGCCTCTAGCCCGGTGCTTGGCTTGTGCATACGGATTACTGTACTTCCCTTTATGCCTATACAGAAAGATGGTCTCACTGGTTCCCTTTTGGCTTTCAGATCCAGTAGTGACACCGGACTTCACAAGCTATCACACCTACTTCCTCTTGGCGATATTAGGAGGCATTGTGTTTATCCTGCTGGTCCTGTTCTGCCTGCTGCTGTATTACTGCAGGTAAGCCTACGTGTTCCGTTCTGTAACTCTGCATGCCGCTGACATACCTCAATATGGGGCATAGTGCCTCAGGAGCCGTGGTGGACTGTGTATCTCTCTGTAAGCTTGCTAAGCATGCATGCTACAGACTGTGTTGCACATCAGTATTAAGGGGTTTGTGTTATTTCATGATGGCCCTTGATCATGTCTAGGCAAACATCCTGCTAAAGTATAAGGTTTTGTTAATGGATTTGAAATAACCATCCTCTTAATATAAGCTCTTTTATTTATCCTTGTGATTCTTCAACCCCCCCCCCCCCCCCCCCCCCACCCCCAATCACCCCACCCCACCGCCCCATACACACACAATTTGGAGCACAATGTCTAAAATGTAATAATACCACAACTAGAAATGATTACAGTTTGTGTCTGTACTTCCCCCTCCTTGGGGGAGAATTCAAGTAGCCGCCATAAATTACGCAACAAATTAGGGGGGAATCCAATTATCACCGATAGCCGGCACTATCTGAGATTTTTTTTTCACTTGCCCGGAAAAAAAATCCCCCTATAAGTGCAGCGTTTTTGTGGCCGTGGTGAAATAAACAGGGTACTTAAAACAACACCCCCCACCACCACCACCAACAAAAAATAAAAAAGTACGGTAAAATGAGATTTTACTGCGAAAAAGAATCACTGACAATTGAATTACCCTCTTAGTATCAAATGTAGCAGTGCTCCTTACAGTGAACATATAGTAGAAGCAGGTTCTCCTTGCTATTGTCCGTGTGTGACATACCAACAAGCAGCAATCTGCCATTTATGTTGTTACTTTTTTGGTATTTATTCTCATTCTTTTGGTGCTTCACAAAAAAGGTGAATAAAAAAAAAAATACACTTCTTAAAGCTGAAGTCTACTTGAAAAAAATATATAATAAAATCCGGTAATATCACCAGACATTTTTTTTATCCTAAAAATGATTTACAAAAAAAAAACCCCCCACACAATAAAGGTAAAGCACTTATAGGGGTATATGCAATTGCAGTCGAATTCCGGCTGGAATTTGACCGTTTTTGGATTCGACACAATTCGACAGTCGAAACCCTCCCGCCGGGACCCGAATTCGACATATTCAATAAATAACGGATTGGACAGTCCTGCTGTCGAAAAACGGACCAATTGACGAATAGTGGGCGGCACAAAAGTGTTAAAAAAAAAAAAAAAAAAATCCTGAAAAAAAATCCTTGGGGTCCCACCTCCTAAGCATAACCAGCCTCGGGCTCTTTGAGCCGGTCCTGGTTGTAAAAATACGGGGGGGGGGGGGGGGGGATGACAGGGGTTCCCCCGTATTTTAACAACCAGCACCGGGCTCTGTGCCTGGTCCTGGTGCAAAAAATACGGGGGACAAAAGACGTAGGGGTCCCCCGTATTTTCACACCAGCACCGGGCTTCACTAGCCAGAGAGATAATGCCACAGACGGGGGACACTTTTAATATTGGTCCCTGCGGCCGTGGCATTAAATCCCCAACTAGTCACCCCTGGCCGGGGTACACTGGAGGAATGTGGACCCCTTAAATCAAGGGGTCACCCCCCTCCAGCCACCCAAGGGCCTGGGGATGGGGGGCTGATAGCCATGTGTCAAAAAAAAGAATATTGTTTTTTGTAGCAGAACTACAAGTCCCAGCAAGCCTCCCCCCCAAGCTGCTACAAAAAACAATATTCTTTTTTTTTTTTTACACATGGCTATCAGCCCCCCATCCCCAGGCCCTTGGGTGGCTGGAGGGGGGACTCCTTGATTTAAGGGGTCCCCACTCCTCCTGGGTACCCCGGCCAGGGGTGACTAGATGGAGATTTAATGCCACGGCCGCAGGGACCAATATAAAAGTGTCCCCTGGCTGTGGCATTATATCTCTGGCTAGTGGAGCCCGGTGCTGGTGTGAAAAATACGGGGGACCCCTACATCTTTTGTCCCCCGTATTTTTTGCACCAGGACCAGGCGCAGAGCCCGGTGCTGGTTGTTAAAATACGGGGGAACCCCTGTCATTTCCCCCCCCTATATTTTTACAACCAGGACCGGCTCAAAGAGCCCGAGGCTGGTTATGCTTAGGAAGGGGGACCCCACACATTTTTTTTTTTTTTCAGGAATTCTAACACTTTCACACCCCTTCCAACCTAAAAACATGCACTGATCTCTCCATATTATTGTAGTTAGTAAAAAAAAAATATATATTCTTTTTAAAAAAATCGATTAAATAATACTTGTGGCTCCTAAGGACAAACCAAGTAGATAATCCCTTCTAATATAAATAGATATGTTATTAGCAATAAAAAAAGCACAAAAAAATGTATGTTTTAAAAAAAAATTAGATCACGACCGGAAAATGAGGCAGAATGAAATTGACGAAATGACTGTCAAAAAGCACTTTTGTCGAATTGACATTCTTCAATTGAATATACTTTTGTCGAAAAGCCGCATTTTAACATTGCAGACATGTCGAATTGAAAAAATGTCGAATTGCCAAAAGTTGAAGATGAAATGGCAGGTTTTTTGTCGAAAAGTACTGTATTGAATTGTCGAATCAAATTCGACAGTTATTTGGTGTCGAAAATGACCCGTTTTTCCACATTTTCGGCAATTCGACCGCAATTGCATATACCCCATAGTGCAGTATTTGAAACTTCAGTTGACTCCACAATAAATAGTAATCTCTGTACATGAAAACATTAATCTTTAAACCTTATCTGAAATCACTTTTTGGCTGGTCGCAACTTTATTCTATTTCTTTGATAAATTGATATCACACTTCCATCTACAAGTTAAACCCAGCACCAAACACACTCACAGGGGTACATTTACTAAGATGGGAGTTCTATTTATGATGGGATGTTGCCCATAGCAACCAATCCAATTCCAGGCATTATCTTCTAGAAGGTGCTAGATAAATAAGTAGAATCTGATTGATTGCTATGGGCAACATCCCATCTTAAATAGAACCCCCATCCATAGAACTCTGCATTTTTATACATTTTGCCGTTGAGTTGTATTTTTTTTTTTTTTTTTGTACCATTAATAATCTCTTCGTTTTGGTTTTGCCAGGAGGAAATGTTTAAAGCCACGTCAACATCACCGAAAGCTTCAGCTCACATCTGCTCTGGATTCTTCCAAGAAGGATCAGGCAACGTCTATGTCCCACATCAATTTAATTAGCCCTATCCACATGGAGATGATGTCCTCTAGTGGCGAGGCCGATATACATACACCAATGCTCAAACCTTCATATAATACCTCACAGGAATTCAGCTCAAGAGAGGAGCTGATTTCTCACCACGACGAGAAGAGTCGAATGTCCTTGGATAACCTGACTCAGAGTGGGACTTTAAGACATGTGTACAATAAGTCTTTGGACCAGTTCCTATTGAAGTCGAGGAAGTCAACAGAAATCTCTGATGGTTATGCGTCTCCCATGAATGATGAGTACCGTCGGAGTTACAACTCAGTGATCTGTCAGCCTTTATTTGAAAGCAAAAACAAAGATCAGTCATCTACAAACCATCTTACGGCAGGAAGTAAGCCAAACATTCAGGAACAAAGTCACCTAGTGCCTTCTGCACCTGAACCAGAGCAGGTCCTAGACCGACGACCCAATGAATGTATGATGTCTAAGTCTGTAGATCACCTTGAAAGGCCAACCTCTTTCCCTCGTCCAGGTCAACTTATATGCTACAACTCTGTTGATCAAGTGAATGACAGTGTTTACAGAAATGTTCTGCCTACGCTGGTGATTCCAGCTCACTACATGAAACTGCAAGGTGAACACCCTTTCGTTGGCCAACAGCTAATTGTGTCGGCTGAACAGCAGTATGAGTTTGAACGGCTTCAAGCTGAGCTTTCGAAATCTCACTCTCAACATCCTCAGCAGATGCAGTCTTCACAACTGGCCTCTCAAGCCGTATCGCAGCAGCACTTGCAAGACGAAGATGGAATTGAATGGAACACACAAAACACTGTGATGTCCGAATCTGTTTCTATCCCGGCCTCACTGAATGATGCCACCATTGCTCAAATGAATGGCGAGGTGCAACTCCTGACAGAGAAAGCTTTGATGGAGCTTGGCGGTGGAAGACCAATGCCCCATCCCCGTGCCTGGTTTGTGTCTTTAGATGGCCGCACAAATGCACATATTAGACATTCATACATTGATCTCCAAAGAGCAGGGAAAAACGGGAGCAACGATGCCAGTTTGGATTCCGGCGTTGACATGAACGAGCCAAAACCCGGTAGAAAAGGGAGAGGCGAGAAATTTTCAATGCTGCAGCATCCAACCCTACAGGAGCACCACCATCATGAGCAGAAGATGTCTGACAGCACGGCTTACACACAGCTTGTTTATTTAGAGGATATGGACCAAAGTGGTAGTGAATGCGGAACAGCAGTGTGCAGCCCAGAGGATAATAGACCTTTCAATGAGGCGCCGGCAAGAAGGAGTGGTGGCCAGTTACCCAGCCTTCAGGAAGAAACCATTAAACGAACTGAAGATTCCTCACCAGTGCCATTAAACAGTCCCGAACGCGACTACTCCATTAACGACGATGGTTCTGATGATCAAGGAGAGAATAAAAAGAGTCCGTGGCAAAAACGAGAAGAGCGACCGCTTCTGGCTTTCAATATGAAATAAGTTGCTATACCACAAAGTGGAGTAAAAATAAATTTGCCAAATAGTCTTTCTTTGGGAATGCTTCATTTATAAGGGCTGGGAGGGGGGCGGGAGGAAGAAGGGGTAAGGTAGTTCTCCCTGTGAAATATGAACTGGTCAGTTATTAAACTTTTAAGACGTTTTACTCAAAGGGTTGGAAGGATAAGTGAAAGGAATCTTTGAATGGAATTTAAGGAATCTTTTACCGTTAAAAAGAAACAAATAGTTTAAGTGTAGCACTATCCCTCTATCCCAGTTTTTTTTTTTTTTTTTACTGGTTGCTAAATATTGTAAAAAAACTTGACTTTGTTGCTAGGTTCTGACCACTAACCTCCTGGTAAAGGGAGCATGTGACAGCTTTGTAGTTCTGAAACCAATTATATCACAATGTTTACTGTACATCTGCATTCTACAGGAGAAAATGATATTCAGCGTCGCCATGTAGACATTACTGAAAAAGGCTATGCATTGCTGCTTTTACACCAACTGACATTTTTGCCTAGGGGCTGCTTTTTAATTTTTTCTTAATTTTTCTTTTTTCTTTTAAGAGGCTGTAAAAATGTTTTATAAATATACTTTCTGGTTTTCATTATAACCTGCTTTTATCTTCTTTACTCTCCTTATTTTGTAATGTATTTCTACACGAAAGCTGTGAGTTGGAACTTTTTTGGTATTAAAAGCTTTTGTTTTGAGGTTTCTAAACAAACAAAACTTTAAAAAAAAATAATGCATTGCCCGTTTTGTGTCCATAGAAGTTGATCTCTATTCTCCAAGTGCCTTTTTTAATAGCTTCCCAAATGTTTAACTCATCCAATCAAATATGTTATTTTTATTTTATTTTTTTGCATGAACCAGATGTCTTATTCACTCTCTCCGTTTCAGTATATGTATGCTCTGAATTCCATTGTGTACTGTAGAGATCAATGTAGCTGAAGAACTAGAAGTCATCTAGACCCTTTTGTAGTGTCACGAGCATAATATTTATGTAAATATGGTTTCTCTTTCTTTGATAGTTGATTCAAGCTGCTCCCGGAAGACTTGGAGGGCAGAGAATGTGAGAACATTTATTAAGTGCTGGAATGACTTTTCTGTGCATTCTCTTTAAAGAACTGCTTGGTTATACAAGAATTATTAAAATAAAACCTTAAAAAAATGCTTTGTTACTTGTGGTGCCCAATTTTTAGGTTGTTTCAAAGGGATGTTTTCATTTATTGTGTGTTTAAGTATGTGTTGGGATTCTGTTTGTGTACAAGCTTTGAGGTAGGTGGAGATGACACCACTCAGAAGTAAAGGGCACCATTGACGGCATATAGTTTTGCCACTTGTAGGGGACCACCAATCGCTATATGGGCTTGGGGGAGGGGGGGGGGTGTGTGCTCTGATGGGGGATATTGGATGTGGTGTTTTGGCATGCATTGCCATGATCTGTGCACTTATGGGAGTGGGCCTTTTGTTCCAAAAGCTTTAACCATCAACTTAATGGTGGACTTATCAATAAACAACCGTACTCTAGAGCCAATCAGAAGACTAAATTGTGGCACATTATAAACATCCTAGGGCAGTAATGGCTAACCTTGTCACTCCAGCTGTTGTTGAACTACACATCCCAGCATGCCCTGCTACAGTTTTGCTATTTGGTCATGCTAAAACTGATGCAGGGCACGCTGGGATGTGTAGTTCAACAACAGCTGGAGTGTCATGGTTAGCCATCACTGTCCTAGGAAAATTTGGTTTTAAAATGACCTGCGCCTTTAAAAAGCTTATTAAACACTTATACAGGTTGAGTATCCCATATCCAAATATTCCGAAATACTGACTTTTTTGAGTGAGAGTGAGATAGTGAAACCTTTGTTTCTCTAACGTCCTAAGTGGATGCTGGGGACTCCGCAAGGACCATGGGGAATAGCGGCTCCGCAGGAGACTGGGCACATCTAAAGAAAGCTTTAGGACTAACTGGTGTGCACTGGCTCCTCCCACTATGACCCTCCTCCAAGCCCCAGTTAGATTTCTGTGCCCGACGAGAAGGGTGCACACTAGGGGCTCTCCTGATCTTCTTAGTGAAAGTTTTAGTTTAGGTTTGTTATTTTCAGTGAGACCTGCTGGCAACAGGCTCACTGCATCGAGGGACTAAGGGGAGAAGAAGCGAACTCACCTGCGTGCAGAGTGGATTGGGCTTCTTGGCTACTGGACATTAGCTCCAGAGGGACGATCACAGGCCCAGCCTGGATGGGTCCCGGAGCCGCGCCGCCGGCCCCCTTACAGAGCCAGAAGAGCGAAGAGGTCCTAAAAAATCGGCGGCAGAAGACGTTCCTGTCTTCAATAAGGTAGCGCACAGCACTGCAGCTGTGCGCCATTGCTCTCAGCACACTTCATACTCCGGTCACTGAGGGTGCAGGGCGCTGGGGGGGGCGCCCTGAGACGCAGTAAAACATGATAAAAATACCTTACATGGCAAAAAAAATACATCACATATAGCTCCTGGGCTATATGGATGCATTTAACCCCTGCCAGAATATACAGAAAAACGGGTGATAAGGCCGCCGAAAAGGGGGCGGAGCCTATCTCCTCAGCACACTGGCGCCATTTTCCCTCACAGCTCAGTTGGAGGGAAGCTCCCTGGCTCTTCCCTGCAGTCACTACACTACAGAAAGGGTTAAAAAAAGAGAGGGGGGCACTAATTAGGCACAGTATTAAAACATACAGCAGCTATAAGGGGAAAAACACTTATATAAGGTTATCCCTGTATATATATATATATAGCGCTCTGGTGTGTGCTGGCATACTCTCCCTCTGTCTCCCCAAAGGGCTAGTGGGGTCCTGTCCTCTATCAGAGCATTCCCTGTGTGTGTGCTGTGTGTCGGTACGTTTGTGTCGACATGTATGAGGAGAAAAATGATGTGGAGACGGAGCAGAGTGTCTGTAACAGTGATGTCACCACCTAGGGGGGTCGACACCTGAGTGGATGTACTGTTGAAAATTACGTGACAGTGTCAGCTCTGTATAAAAAAACAGTGGTTGACATGAGACAGCCGGCTACTCAGCTTGTGCCTGTCCAGACGTCTCATAGGCCGTCAGGGGCTCTAAAGCGCCCGTTACCTCAGATGGCAGATACAGACGCCGACACGGATACTGACTCCTGTGTCGACGGTGAAGAGACAACCGTGATTTCCAGTAGGGCCACACGTTACATGATTGAGACAATGAAAAATGTTTTATACATTTCTGATAATACGAGTACCACCAAAAAGGGGTATTATGTTCAGTGAGGGAAAAACTACCTGTAGTTTTCCTGAATCTGAGAAATAAAATGAGGTGTGTGATGATGCGTGGGTTTCCCCCCGATAACAATTGATAATTTCTTAAAAAGTATTGGCTGTATACCCTTTCCCGCCAGAGGTTAGGGTGCGTTGGGAAACACCCCCTAGGGGGGGATAAGGCGCTCACACGCTTGTAAGAACAAGGGCTCTACCCTCTCATGAGATGGCCGCCCTTAAGGATCCTGCTGATAGAAAGCAGGAGCGTATCCAAATATGTATTCACACACATACTGGTGTTATACTGCGACCAGCAATCGCCTCAGCCTGGAGGTGCAGTGCTGGGTTGGCATGGTCGGATTCCCTGACTGGAAATATTGATATCCTAGATAAGGATAGTATATTATTGCCTATAGAGCATTTAAAAGATGCATTTCTATATATGCAGGATGCACAGCGGAATATTTGCCGACTGGCATCAAGTATAAGTGCGTTGTCCAATTCTACCAGTAAAATGGTCAGGTGATGCGGATTCCAAACGGCATTTGGAAGTATTGCCTTTGAAAGGGGACATTTGGGGTCGGTCTTTTAGACCTGGTGGCCACGGCAACAACTGGGAAATCCACGTTTGTACCCCAGGTCGCCTCTCAAAATAAGACGCCGTATTATCAGGCGCAGTCCTTTGTTGGCAAGCGGACAAAAGGTTCCTCTTTTCTGCTCGTGACAGAGGGAGAGGAAAAAGGCTGAAGAGATTACCCAGTTCCCAGGAACAGAAATCCTTTCCCGCCTCTGCAAAGCCCTCAGTATGACGCTAGGGCCTTACAAGCTCAGGCACGGTGGGGGCCCGTTCTCAATGAATTTCAGTGCGCAGTGGGCTCACTCGCAAGTAGACCCCTGGATCCTTCAGGTAATATCTCAAGGGTACATATTGAAATTCGAGACGTCTCCCCCTCGCCGTTTCCAAAAGTCGGCTTTACCGACGTCTCCCTCTGACAGGGAGGCAGTTTTGGAAGCCATTCACAAGCTGTATTCCCAGCAGGTGATAATCAAGGTACCCCTCCTGCAACAGGGAACGGGGTATTATTCCACACTATTGTGGTACCGAAGCCAGACGGCTCGGTGAGACCGATTCTAAATCTAAAATCTTTGAACACTTACATACAGAGGTTCAAATTCAAGATTGAGTCACTCAGAGCAGTGATTGCGAACCTGGAAGAAAGGGACTACATGATGTCTCGGGACATCAATGATGCTTACCTTCATGTCAAAATTTACCCTTCTCACCAAGGGTACCTCAGGTTATGGTACAGAACTGTCACTATCAGTTCAGACGCTGCCGTAGGGATGGTCGACGACACCCCGGGTCTTTACCAAGGTAATGGCCGAAATGATATCCCTTCGAAGGAAGGGAATTTTAGTTATCCCTTACTTGGACGATTCCCTGATAAGGGTAAGATCCAGGGAACAGTTGGAAGTCGGTGTAGCACTATCTCAGGTAGTGTTGCGGCAGCACGATTGGATTCTCAATATTCCAAAATCGCAGCTGGTTCCGACGACTTGTCTTCTGTTTCCTAGGGATGTTCCTGGACACAGTCCAGAAAAAAAAAAAAAAAAAGGTGTTTCTCCCGGAAGAGAAAGCCAGGGAGTTATCCGAGCTAGTCAGGAACCTCCTAAAACCGAACCAAGTCTCAGTGCATCAATGCACAAGGGTTCTGGGTAAAAATGGTGGCTTCCTACGAAGCAATCCCATTCGTTAGATTCCACGCAAGAACTTTCCAGTGGAACCTACTGGACAAATGGTCCGGGTCGCATTTTCAGATGCATCAGCGGATAACCCTGTCACCAAGGACAAGGGTATCCATCCTGTGGTGGTTGCAGAGTGCTCATCTTCTAGAGGGCCGCAGATTCGGCATTCAGGACTGGGTCCTGGTGACCACGGATGCCAGCCTGCGAGGCTGGGGAGCAGTCACACAGGGAAGGAATATCCAGGGCTTAGGGTCAAGCCTGGATACATCACTTCACATAAATATCCTGAAGCTAAGGGCCATTTACAATGCTCTAAGCTTAGCAAGACCTCTGCTTCAAGGTCAGCCGGTATTGATCCAGTCGGACAACATCATGGCAGTCACCCACGTAAACAGACAGGGTGGCACAAGAAGCAGGAGGGCAATGGCAGAAGCTGCAGGGATTCTTCGCTGGGCGGAAAATCATGTGATAGCACTGTCAACAGTATTCATTCCGGGAGTGGACAACTGGGAAGCAGACTTCCTTAGCACGACCTCCACCCGGGAGAGTGGGGACTTCACCCAGAAGTCGTCCACATGATTAAAAAACTCGACAGGTATTGCGCCAGGTCAAGAGACCCTCAGGCAATAGTTGTAGACGCTCTGGTAACACCGTGGGTGTACCAGTCAGTGTATGTGTTCCCTCCTCTGCCTCTCATACCCAAGGTACTGAGATTGATAAGATGGAGAGGAGAAAGCACTATATTCGTGGCTCCGGATTGGCCAAGAAGGACTTGGTAACCGGAACTTCAAGAGATGCTCACGGAGGATCCGTGGCCTCTACCTCTAAGAAGGGACCTGCTCCAGCAAGGACCCTGTCTGTTCCAAGACTTACCGCGGCTGCGTTTGACGGCATGGCGGTTGAACGCCGGATCCTGAAGGAAAAAAGACATTCCGGATGAAGTCATCCCTATCCTGATCAAAGCCAGGAAGGATGTAACCGCAAAAACATTATCACCGCAATTGGCGAAAATATGTTGCGTGGTGCGAGGCCAGTAAGGCCCGACGGAGGAAATTCAACTGGGTCGATTCCTACATTTCCTGCAAACAGGAGCGTCTATGGGCCTGAAATTGGGGTCCATTAAGGTTCAAATTTCGGCCCTGTCAATTTTCTTCCAAAAAGAACTAGCTTCAGTCCCTGAAGTTCAGACGTTTGTAAAAGGGGTACTGCATATACAGCCTCCTTTTGTGCCTCCAGTGGATCTTTGGGATCTCAATGTAGTTTTGGGTTCCAAAAGTCACATTGGTTTGAACCACTTAAATCTGTGGAGTTAAAATATCTCACATGGAAAGTGGTCATGCTGTTGGCCCTGGCCTGGGCCAGGCGCGTGTCAGAATTGGCGGCTTTATCCTGAAAAAGCCCTTATCTGATTTTCCATTCGGACAGGGCGGAATTGAGGACTCGTCCTCCGTTTCTCCCCAAGGTGGTTTCAGCGTCTCACCTGAACCAACCTATTGGTGGTGCCTGCGGCTACTAGGGACTTGGAGGCCTCCAAGTTGCTAGACGTTGTCAGTGCCCTGAAAATATATGTTTCCAGGACGGCTGGAGTCAGGAAATCTGACTCGCTGTTTATCCTGTGTGCACCCAACAAGCTGGGTGCTCCTGCTTCTAAGCAGACTATTGCTCGTTGGATTTGTAGTACAATTCAGCTTGCACATTCTGTGGCAGGCCTGCCACAACCAAAAATCTGTAAATGCCCACTCCACAAGGAAGGTGGGCTCATCTTGGGCGGCTGCCCGAGGGGTCTCGGCTTTACAACTTTGCCGAGCAGCTACTTGGTCAGGAGCAAATACGTTTGTAAAATTCTACAAAATTGATATCCTGGCTGAGGAGGACCTGGAGTACTCTCATTTGGTGCTGCAGAGTCATCCGCACTCTCCCGCCCGTTTGGGAGCTTTGGTATAATCCCCATGGTCCTTACGGAGTCCCCAGCATCCACTTAGGACGTTAGAGAAAATAAGAATTTACTTACCGATAATTCTATTTCTCATAGTCCGTAGTGGATGCTGGGCGCCCATCCCAAGTGCGGATTGTCTGCAATACTTGTACATAGTTATTGTTACAAAAATCGGGTTATTATTGTTGTGAGCCATCTTTCAGAGGCTCCTCTGTTATCATGCTGTTAACTGGGTTCAGATCACAGGTTATACGGTGTGATTGGTGTGGCTGGTATGAGTCTTACCCGGGATTCAAAATCCTTCCTTATTGTGTACGCTCGTCCGGGCACAGTATCCTAACTGAGGCTTGGAGGAGGGTCATAGGGGGAGGAGCCAGTGCACACCAGTTAGTCCTAAAGCTTTCTTTAGATGTGCCCAGTCTCCTGCGGAGCCGCTATTCCCCATGGTCCTTACGGAGTCCCCAGCATCCACTACAGACTATGAGAAATAGAATTATCGGTAAGTAAATTCTTATTTTTTTGATTGCTCAATGTACACAAACTTTGTTTAATACACAAAGTTATTAAAATATTGTATTAAATGACCTTCAGGCTGTGTGTATAAGGTGTATATGAAACATAAATGAATTGTGTGAATGTAGACACACTTTGTTTAATGCACAGAGTTATAAAAAATATTGGCTAAAATTACCTTCAGGCTGTGTGTATAAGGTGTTGATAATGTCAAATATTACCTTAAAACATAAAGCTATACACAATTACCGTGGAGCCGCCATGGCCGCTAGACTTATTACACACACTACGGACTAAGTACACTATTTGCGTACTAAGTACCGTATGGGTACGCACTTAGCGTAGCAGACGCTGAGCCATGGGCGCGACGCACGAGCGGCACGTACGCTCGCAGAGTGATATACAGTAAACCTTGTTAATAAAACAATGCAAGGATATGCTTATACTCTAAACCTTAGTAGTCACATATTGTAACGATGTAACGCCTAAAAACCTTCACAATGCTTATGCTGTTATAGCGATTGAGACGCTAAGAAAGCCCTTTGCAGAAAAGTGAAAACACCACATCGGTTTGTGTAAACCACTGGGCTCTAACCCCGCAGCGAATTATTCAGAGAAAAAAAGGTAAACAAATACAAGTTATACACTACAAGCTAACAAGGAAATCTAACAGTATAACAGAGAATAATGATGGCTACAGAGAATATACATACGTGGGGAATCGATCGCAAGCGCGACCTGGATCCAGTCCTCAGCTATTCAGGTAGAAAAACCTTCAGAGTCTGAGTCCGACCAGGCAACAGTGGTCTTTATATACACAACATACATTCACAATACAATGGTCCCTGTAATCTCATTGTTCATTGGACAAAGGGATGTGTCTCTACATTACAGGAAAGGTCATAGGTGGATTTGAACAGGTGGGCTGTGTCTTTCCCCAACTGCTCTTGTGGGTAATATCCTCTGGATTCCCACCGCATGTGTAATTTACAGCAAATACAGTTAATGTTCATAATCTACTTCTGTACATAACTATACGCAGGAGCAAGCGATCCTTTCCTAACTAACACCGGAATGTTACCCTTAAAATACCGTACAGCTGGATACTAGACACCACCTTTCATCCTTTATCTGACCCTTCCTATTATGCAAAGAGGAATCTCTCTGTCCAGGAACTGTTTAAACTAACATTACTCGCTGACATGGTCTAGGGGAACAATATCTACAAAATGCACTATTTGGGTTTAATATGCTACGTTCGAGTCGCACGCTACACGCTCACAAACTCCGCCGTAAATACCCATATCATGCGCACGAGTCGCTGGAGCGTCTCTTACGCAACTTGCGGGTATGTGTACGCACGGGGGACCAGGTGCACGAGCAGCGCGCATGTGCATAAGGGGTTAGTACAAGGGATATGTATCGTGATATTTTTTGACTTCGACAGCCCACCCTTTGGCAGTCAACAATAACTGCCACAATCTAAACAATTAAGCAGAAAAATATACATTTCAATGAAATACCTATAAATGATTGGGTGGAGGGAGGAGAGGAGTAGGCGGGAAATGTATGGCCTAGTGGGATAGTAAAAGCATGTATGTATGAACTTCATGTCTGGGGGGCATGTATCATCGTGCCGTACATGTTCTAGATAAGCTTTGAGGTATTGCGAAGTATACATTAAATCCTTCTTATCCCGTATTAAGGGTCTGTAAGTGGGCCAACAAACACTACCGAGCTCTTTTCGGTTTCTTGTTCCAACAAATGGGGTGCACATTAGTTGATTATACATGGAGGGGGAAAACATGTGATTGCTAATATATGTGCATATATCACCTGTCGACTATGTGTGTCACTACCTGAAGATTGTAGAGATAAAGATAAGAAACATCACAAATACATTCATATGATAATGTGTGTAATTGTCCTTGGGTGTCTGTTGAAGTCTTGTCCGGATAGGTGTATCCTTGCTGTGGGTGATAATCAAAGTCTTTCAAGTGTCCATAAAAAGTCTTTAAAGTCTCTAAAGTGTCTCTCAAAGTCTGTGGAAATGTCCATCAAAGGTCTGTAGAAATGTTCATCAAAGTCTTCTTCCGAGTGGATGTCTTTTTTTTACCTTTGAGAAAAACAAAGGAGAAACGGGTGAAAGAAACGGACCGTGGAATCACGTCTTATCACAACATTGTCTCAATTGATGGGTCATAAATTAATCCAGTTGTTGTAACAATGCCCTCGCTCCTCAAACTCATCACTTTGGTACTGCGCTTGCACTGCATTAAAATCCGAACGCATCTAAATATCAAACCAATCATTATGACAACTCCCAGGATACAAAGGAGAAATTTTCCTACATTCACGATAAAATTTTGAGCCCATTCTCCTACACCTGAGAACCAATTGCGTGGGTTCAACCATGAAACCCAGCCGGTCAGTTCATTACTCACAGCTGTAAGGGTAAGGTTGTGTCTCCTGCGGAACTCCCACTTCAATTGCAAGATATCGTCCATCTTTTGATCTATGACCTCGGTTTGGTCATCGGTGCTGTTTGTGATATATGTACAGCACTTTACACCATACTGAGTTGCTAGGGTGACACAATACCCGCCTGTCACTGCTGTGATGTAATTGAGAACCATCCTGTGCTGGATCAGTTCCGTTTTGTAAGCTTGCAATTCCCTCCCAGTATACCTGAAGGTGTCATCATACATCTCGGTGATATTGTCTTATCAGGTTCGCTAGCACATTAATATACCCAAAATTTATAATTCCTCTGGCGGTACGGGCGATATCTAACGCAAGTAGGAATTGAATCCCGGTGGATTCGTGGATCAAATCAGAGGCTGCGTGCTCTGTCCTATCTACATGGTGTCTCTTAACAATGTGTTCGTAGTGAGTATGAGTGTAAGGAGCTTGAGCATTGCGGTGAACGTCTTTAATCTTATCATGGGTAATGGTCATTACTTCTGGCAAAACTCTTCAAATGTAACACAGTCCCTCTGAGTTTGGGGCAAGCCACTTATACGCCTTCCTCCCACATATGAAATATGCATCATCGGGGAGAACATATGGGACAGAATATGACATCACCATATTGCAAACCTTACAGGTGAAAAATCCTATCCCTAACTTTCATCTGTTCAGTACACGTATCAGGCTGTATGATATGCGCACAGTATCCTGGTGATACTTCTCCAACCCGCAAGGTCCTACTTCCTAGAGTATACCTATACCAAAAATATCTCCCACCATCGGCTATTTGGCGTATAAATTCAGGGTCTATGGGCATTCTATCGGCTCTGTGTGAAAATGCCATGGTTTGGTTATTCCATGTCACTTCCCAATTTCCCGGCTTTCGGGGATTGGAAATGTTAAAACATATTAAGGACCTATCTACATGATATTGGTGGAGCTTCAAACTAGGAGGCCTAGAAATATTAAATTTCTTGTCCACCGGTCTCCTACCCCTTAATTCAAGTACCTCATCTATTGTTAAAGGGTACAGTACTAGTCTTGACTTGCTCTGACCTTGAGGTATTTGTGAGCACACCCAGCATTCCGTTTGGTTTAAAACCTTTCCCACTAATGAGTGATGGTCACTCAATGGATGACGGTCCATGTTGATATTAAGGCTGGACTGACATCTCTGGATGCACCCGTCCTCAACTATGTTTTCACAATTCCTACAGATACAATTCTCTTCAGCTAACAATCCTTCACAATGTCTCTTAGTGTCATGGCTACCAGATCGCCTTTACTCAGTGATTGTGTTGCTCTTGGAATTCTACAAATCCATCCTGATAATCAGAACCCATTCCAGATCCCTTCTCAACCTCACTGGTACTCTCACAGAAACAGACTGCTCTGGTCAACAACAGGGTCAACAGGAAAACACGGACTGCAGTCTCTTGGGGCGAGTCCATCTTACAGGAGGAGAAAGAAAGAGTTGTAATGGGGGAAAGAAAACAACTAGGAGGGAAAGAAAACTTGGCGCGACAACCGCCTCTGATCTTGTAGTTCTCTGTGCTCAGGTGCCGTGACAACAGTCCTGCCTCTCAGCCTTCCCGGAACAGACACTCTACTGATATGGTTTCCTCCACCCTCTGCTCTATGTCACGGGCTTTCTCTGGGTCAGCGACCTTCTTACAGTGGGACGAGTGGACCCAAGTCTCTCTCTCGGCAACCTTCAATGCTGTCGTGCTGGTCAGTAAGACTTGGTATAGTCCTTCCCAACGGTCAATCAGGCAACCTGAGCGTAGAAAATTCTGAATCATTACATAATCCCTAGGTTCAATGTCATGACAATTACTGTCTGGCAGATCAGGAATCACCAGTTTTAGATTGCTATTCTGATTCCTCAACTGCTTGCTCATCTTAACCAAATACTTTACAGTTACTTCATTGTTACATTTCAAATCATCCTGGGGCTCAATCATAACATGGGGTTGTCGACCAAAAAGAATTTCAAAGGGGGACAGATTAAGAGGGCACCTGGGAGTGGTTCTGATGCTGTACAATACAAGTGGCAAAGCTTCTGGCCACAACAGTCCAGTGTCAGCCATTACTTTGCTCAACTTGTTCTTAATAGTGCTGTTCACTCTTTCCACTTTCGCACTTGCCTGTGGGCGGTACGGAGTATGCAGCTTACTATTAATTCCCATTAATTTGCACATTACCTGAAAGACTTCACCTGTAAAATGGGTACCCCTATCACTTTCAATTGTTCTAGGGATACCATACCTGCACACAAATTCCTGCACTATTTTCTTTGCAGTAAACGTAGCGGTATTTGTGGCAGCGGGGAACGCTTCAACCCGATTTGAAAACACATCAATACAAACCAATACATACTTTACATTTCTACAAGGTGGCAATCAATCTGTATTACCTGGAAAGGACTGTCCTTTGGCGGAATATGGGATGGTTCTGTTGGTATCGCCTTTCCAATGTTCTTCCTCAAGCAGGTGTGAGGCATGTCATTTCCCTTTTACCCGCATGGGAAGAAAATCCTGGTGCGCACCAGTAGGCTCTTACCAACTTGCACATACCTTCTTTACCTAGATGAGTCAGCCCATGTGCCGCCTCCGCTAAACTCGGAAGGTATGCTCTGGTTGCCACTGGCTTACCCTGTCCAGAGTCCTGAGGACTCCTGGCCATATCCTTTTGACCTCCAGACTGCCTTTTCCTGTGGAGAACACAAATTTTGCATTTCACTCCATTTCTGTGTGTTGACGGTATTGAATACCATCAGTTGTGTGATGTCTGTCTGTATGGGGGGTACTGGCTGCTGATTTAGCATCTTCGTCTGCCCGGCTGTTACCAAGTGACACTGGGTCTTGGCTGTACGTGTGGGCTTTGCACTTGATAACAGCCACTCTGTCAGGTTCCTGTATCGCTGCTAAAAGTCTTTTGATGTGGGTCGCATGCACCACGGGTGTGCCAGTTGCTGTCATGAAATATCTGAGGCGCCATAGGGCCCCGAAATCATGCACTACTCCAAAGGCATACCTAGAATCCGTGTAGATATTGGCCGACTTACCTTTAGCCAATTCACACGCTCTGGTTAGGGCGACCAGCTCAGCAAGTTGTGCCGAGTGTGGTGGACCCAGTGGTTCCGCTTCTATGGTACCTTTTGTCATCTACGACTGCGTGTCCAGTACACAAGTCTCCCGAGTCCGTCTGTCTGTGGCAACTACCGTCAGTGTAAAAAGTAAAATCTACGCCTTCCAGTGGGTTGTCACTGATGTCGGGCCTTGCAGTGAAAGTTTGGTTCAAATATTCCATACAATCATGTGTGTCAGTGTCTACTAAATCCTCCTTCACCATCACTCTCATCCCCCACCCTTTTGTGCCTGTCCAGGCACACCTGGGAGATACCTTGCAGGATTTAGTGCGCTGCATCTCCTTATGGTGATGTTTACAGGGGCCATTAGTGCTAATTCCCACCTTGTAAATCGTGCAGATGAGACGTGTCTGGTTTGGGCAGAATTCAGTAAGGCTGACACTGCATGAGGTGTATGGATGGTCAGGTTGTGTCCTAGCACTATATCTTCGCTTTTACTCACTAGCAATGGTATCGCTGCAACACTTCGCAAGCATGTGGGGAGGGATTGTGCTACCGTGTCTAGCTGAGCGCTGTAGTAGGCTACCGGCCTGCTGGCATCACCATGCTTCTGGGTTAAAACACCTGCCGCACACCCAGCACGTACCGTACAGTTCAAAGGGTTTCCCATAATCTGGCATACCTAATGCTGGTGCCTGCGTTAGGCACTGCTTGAGTCTCTCAAATGCCAGTTCGGACTCATCTGTGTGCGAAATCCGCTCTGGTTTGTTTGACGAGACCATCTCTTGCAAAGGTTAGGCTAGCATGAAAAACCCTGGGATTCCGTTTCGGCAATACCCACACATTCCTAGGAAAGTGCGGATCTGTTGCTGGGTTTGTGGCAGAGTCATGTCGCGAATCGCCTGTGTTCTATCAGCGGTGAGGTGTCTCAGTCCTTGTGTTAAGCAATGTCCCAAATATTTTACCTTGGTCTGGCATAACTGCAACTTATCCTTTGAAACCTTGTGTCCCGTATCAGAAAGATGAAACAAAAGCTGTTTCGTGTCTCTCAAGGACGATTCGAGTGAATCAGAACACAGCAGTAAGTCATCTACATACCGTATTAATACTGATCCGCTCTCAGGTTGAAAGGATTGTAAACAGTCATGCAAAGCTTGGGAGAAAATACTTGGGCTGTCAATGAAACCTTGTGGTAAGCGAGTCCAGGTGTACTGTACTCCTCTGTATGTAAATGCAAACAAGTATTGGTTGTCAGGGTGCAGAGGTCAACAACAGTGAAAAATTTCGCAGTAGGAGGGATTTGCATAAGGATGACAGCTGGATTTGGCACTACGGGGAATTGGCACTCAACTATTTTGTTGATCCCCCCTTAGATCCTGCACTAGCCTGTAACCCCTCCCCCCACTCTTTTTCACAGGGAAGATGGGACTATTGGCAGTGCTGGACGTCCTAACTAGGATGCCCTGTTGCAGCAAGCGTTCTATGATTGGGTACACTCCTAATTCCACCTCTGGCTTCAGAGGATACTGTGGGATTATTGGAGCTATCCTACCATCTTTTACTTGCACTACTACAGGAGCTACATTTGCCATCAATCCAGTGTCTTGTCCATCTTTGGTCCAGAGGGACTCCGGTATCTTAGAGATAATTTCCTGTACCTTGGATGGACACCTGTTTGTAACAGCAATGTGTGACATTAACCTTTGTGGGGAGTCTAACATATCCTGCACTTCCTGAGCGTGATTCTCGGGTATATCTAAGAAAACACCTTCAGCAGTACAATATATGACACACCCCATTTTACACAGTAAATTTCTCCCAAGTAGATTAGTCGGAGCCGATTGCAGCTAGCAAAAAGGAGTGCTTGGTCTGCAAAGGCCCTATCGTAATCTCTGCTGGTTTACTTAAAGGGTAGTGTTGTACTACTCCTGTTACACCCATTGCTGGAATTGTTTTACCCGTGGTTTTCATACCCACCGTTGAATTTAACACTGACTTGCCCCCCCCCCCCCCCCGTATCTACAAGGAAATGTAGTGATCTACCAGCTACATCAATTGTGACCTCAGGTTCACTCCCAAGGCTCGCAATTAGTTTCACTGGCTGCAGACTACAGTTGTGGCCGCACCCCTATTATGTGTGGTGACCTCCCCGCAGCGCGCTGGCAGCTACAATATGTGAGGGGGGTAACTGAGAATTTTCGGAGACCTGCCAGTCTCTCTTTGGTGGGTACCTCTTTGTTTCCCCTGTATGCGGTTCATAACTTCTCCTCTGCGGTCCCTGATCCCAATTATGTGCGTCATACTGTGTGTCATGTTGTGGTCTAGGGGGTCGATATACCTTATGTGGGTCTTTAAAATTACAATTTTGTGCGTAATGTCCTTCTCTCTGACATTTAAAACATGTTCTCACATACGACTTACCAACAGGGGTCTGGGGTTTAGGCTGATGTGGCCTTGTTGTAAGGGCCTGTATACTTACTGTCATCAGCTTGTCCCCCTGTGACTCCCTGTGCCTAATGATGTTCCAATCATGCTCAATAGCGGACTCTCTCAAGGCATCCACCGAGATACCTCTCCAGCTAGGTTGAGTGGTTTGTACCCTGGTTCTCAAAACTTCCTTTAACCCGTCCATTAATACGGACACCGCTACCTCCCTATGGTGTACATTATTTTTAATGTCTTCGATCCCAGTATATCTAGCCATTTCCTGCAGTGCTCGATGGAAATAGTCAGAAGCAGTTTCACATTCTTTTTGTCTAATGGAGAAGATTTTGTTCCACTTGACAACAGTTGGGAAATATACTCCTAACTGCAGATTGATCTGTTTTACATTCTCCTGATTGTACTCATCAGTGAGAGGTACCTCTTCATCTAATTTACAGTCAGCGATGAATTTCACAGGGTCAATATTGGAGGGCAAACATGCCCTTAGCACTGTCCGCCAATCTTTGTTATTGGGTTCGGCGGCGTTACCTAGTTCTTTAATAAACTTTTGACATGCGGCTAGATCTTTCCTGGGATCGGGAAATTCAGACATAATTGTTCTCAATTCTGTCCGGGACCAGGGGCAATGCATAGCAATGTTCCTGACGGGAGTGATTCCCAGAGCGTCAGTCTTCCCATTGGGGACTGCGATCACCCCGACAGGATTCAGTTCAATTACATCACTTTGTGTTGACTCTACAATGTGAGTTGCAATTGTTTCTCTATAATGTACAGTACCGTACTTACTTGTGGACACGACCTCACCTGTCCCTCCACTAGGGGCCTTTGCTACTGCTCTTACTGGTTGGGCCGTGCCCACTTGAGTTTCTTGTATGGTGGCTGCTAGAGAGCATGCCAATATCGTGCTGGGCTCATCTTCTTGGTCGCAGTCCTGAGGGATGTTTAAGATGGGATACAACTTGCACGGGTTAGCATTTGCATTAATACCTTTTATCTACTTTACTTTTATCATCATTAATACATTTATTAGGTGCACTCTTATCGTATACCAGTATGCCATTCTCTGTAGCCATTTTCTCCCCTGTAATGTACGGTGGTGCAGTTTCTATCAGTTTCCTGCTAGGGTTGGAATCAGCTGCTTTAGCTAATCCCCGTTGTATCTCACCCTCCTGTTGCCATAACTGTAAACAATCATAATGTCTAATCCTTTGTTTCCTGGATTTTATCAGACATATACTTCTCCTTAGATTTTGCAACACCTCAGGACTAAAACTGCCTACGCTAGGGAACGGTTCCCTATCTTCCACAGTAATACATTCCCATTCATTGCACAAAACCTCTGCGTGTGATCCATATTTCTCACACATTATGTACCTCGCCGACCCTTTGGATCGTGGAATATCAACCTGAACCCTGGTTGA
Organism: Pseudophryne corroboree; assembly: GCF_028390025.1. Lineage (NCBI taxonomy): Eukaryota > Metazoa > Chordata > Amphibia > Anura > Myobatrachidae > Pseudophryne > Pseudophryne corroboree. Next base: position 88,386,264 of record NC_086448.1, read on the forward strand.
TCGTCCCTTACTTGAGCAACTGGCCCCCATCCTTTGCAGGTATTGCCTTTTCAGCTAATTCCTACAAAAACCAAATTACTTAATATAAGGCAACGGTGAAAGTTCAACGAGTGCTCTCACCCACTCTCGCCCACGTCGGCCAATACACCTACACACTGTCCGCAGTGCTGGTCGTACCCAACGTAGGGCCCTGCGTAACCTCTATTTACTGAGAGCGTGTGGGAGTATGCTACCCCTCCCAGTAAATATCAGTTGTTGGAGATTTCCTGAGTGAACAGCGAAACTCCCTTAAAATAAAAAAACTGTTACACAAATCACGTTGCGTGTACAATTAGCGTCTATGATCCTGCGATTGTAAGCAAATTGCGTAATGGGTATCAAGTTGAACTAACTAATGCACACAGTAACGTGCGGTACAGTCGCACTGCGTATAAGTATCTGTTACTTATCTGCTGCACGACCAACGGAATCGATTGTTTAGGCTGCGAAACCTCAGCCGGAGCGTATTCTCTAAACGGGCCTATATGGGTACTACGCAAACCCCCGGGGCTGCGCTCTCACCGCTGACCTTTCTCAGGCTACGGTTTTCAGAGCTTTGCTTGACTTAGTCAGGGGATTTCTGACTTCGCTGACCTCTTGGTCTGCTGTTTAAACTTGCTACCTTGCTCCTTTTATACCTTATCAACGTTAACGTGAGCAAGCCAATCTCACGCCACCAAGTGTTCACTCTACTGGTGTACTATGGGATTCCGGGTTCACAAAACCTTTATTTGCATACACACGCTCGTACACTCATATACACTTTAATTTTTTTCTGCACAGAAAATTTACTTTCATTCAGGTGAAACAGCCTAGTCCCAGAGGTGATGCAATAAGAGAAGGTTTTTTTAAACTAGATTTTGGACACCGATCAATTTGTGCTATTATCGCGTGGCTACCGTGTCGCCTAAACTAAAACAATTATATTGTGTGATTTGTATTAAGTGGGCGTACCTGTACGCACGTTGCGTAAAATACGCCACGTGTGTAGGCCTTTGCGTTGCGTACGCAGTCTCGCACGCTGTCCGAGACACGTGTATAAAGGCCGGATACGTCCGCAGCAACACAAATAACACGCTTCTATCAATGTAAACGATATTCAACTAAAATCGCTTACTAAACACCACACAGTATCTCCTGTATGAACCTTTATAACTGGGCCAGGCTGCGTGTGTGTTTTGCACTTATTCCCTTAAATATTACTCTATATTTTTAACTAAATAGCAACAAATTTCTTAGCACGTGTCTAATAATCAATGCTAATGGCAACAAGCGAGTATATATGCAAAATACACAAATAAAATACAGGTGTGTGCGTGTGTTACGTGCGCAGTTGGCACTAAACTGAAATTAAACAGATTAAAAAAAAACAATAGCTTTACGTTCTCACCTTTCGGATCCCACCAGCATCCCTACAAACCATGCGGAGCAGACGCTTATCTGATCAGCACCAGTGTATCCCCGACCACAAAAAAAGCTAACAGGGGATACTACCTTCCCGCCCTTTGCTGATAGATAAAGTCTGCCTTGTCCTGCTAGGCTGCGGATATGAGGAGGACCGGACGATGCCCCCAATTGATGTCAAATATTACCTTCAAACATAAAGCTATACACAATTACCGTGGAGCCGCTAGACTTATTACACACACTACGGACTAAGTACGCTATTTGCGTACTAAGTATCGTATGGGTACGCACTTAGCGTAGCAGACGCTGAGCCGTGGGCGCGATGCACGAGCGGCACGTACGCTCACAGAGTGATATACAGTAAACCTTGTTAATAAAACAATGCAAGGATATGCTTATATTCTAAACCTTAGTAGTCAAATATTGTAACGATGTAACGCCTAAAAACCTTAACAATGCTTATGCTGTTATAGCGATTGAGACACTAAGAAAGCCCTTTGCAGAAAAGTGAAAACACCACACCGGTTTGTGTAAACCACTGGGCTCTAACCCCGCAGCGGATTATTCAGAGAGAAAAAAGGTAAACAAATACAAGTTATACACTACAAGCTAACAAGGAAATCTAACAGAATAACAGAGAATAATGATGGCTACAGAGAATATGCATACGTGGGGAATCGTTCGCAGGCGCGACCTGGATCCAGTCCTCAGCTATTCAGGTAGAAAGCCTTCAGAGTCTGAGTCCGGCCAGGCAACAGTGGTCTTTATATACACAACATACATTCACAATACAATGGTCCCTGTAATCTCATTGTTCATTGGACAAAGGGATGTGTCTCTACATTACAGGAAAGGTCATAGGTGGATTTGAACAGGTGGGCTGTGTCTTTCCCCAACTGCTCTTGTGGGTAATATCCTCTGGATTCCCGCCGCATGTGTAATTTACAGCAAATACAGTTAATGTTCATAATCTACTTCTGTACATAACTATACGCAGGAGCGAGCGATTCTTTCCTAACTAACACCGGAATGTTACCCTTAAAATACCCTACAGCTGGATACTAGACACCACCTTTCATCCTTTATCTGACCCTTCCTATCATGCAAAGAGGAATCTCTCTGTCCAGGAACTGTTTAAACTAACATTACTCGCTGACATGGTCTAGGGGAACAATATCTACAAAATGCACTATTTGGGTTAAATATGCTAAGTTTGAGTCGCACGCTACACGCTCACAAACTCTGCCGTAAATACACATATCATGCGCACGAGTCGCTGGAGCGTCTCTTACGCAACTTGCGGGTATGTGTACGCACGGGGGACCAGGTGCACGAGCAGTGCGCATGTGCATGAGGGGTTAGTACAAGGGATATGTATCATGATATTTTTCGACTTTGACAGTGTATATGTAACATAAATGCATTCTGTGCTTAGATTTAGGTCCCATCACCATGATATCATTATGGTATGCAATTATTCCAAAATACAGAAAAATCCCATATCCAAAATACCTCTGGTCCCAAGCATTTTGGATAAGGGATACTCAACCTGTATACACACTATTAAGAGGTGATGAAGGAGGGACTGCCATTCCACATTGGTAATAGTCATAGCTTGTAACACATACTACAGCAAATTGTATAATCTTGCACAGGCAAACTTAATGAGAGGATGCACCATGTAGACCAAATACGATCCTGCTTCCCTGTCCTCTCCAGAGACTGATAAAAGCCTGTCTGATTAGCCTTTATCGCCTGCAGATTTGGAGAAAGCCATCCTCATGGGAAAAGCCCTGACCCAGATGGGTTTAAAATCGCTTATTAAAAAGCCTTCAAGCTAAAGTTGTCCCCTTTGCTGTGCCAGGCTTTTAATATTATTTTCAACCAAAAACACTTTTCAAACAATCTCTCGTGGCACACATTACGGTCTTCCATAAAGCAGTGACCCGTCCCAATCTCAGATGTCAGCCTATATGCAAAATTCATGGAAAATAAATGAAAGCTGTCTTTGGCAAAATTAGGGAAATCAGACCATGAGGCATGGGACAATATGATCATGGTCCTAGAATTTGATCTGTTTAGCCACACTCTCTGCTATTCCGTTAATGTTCTTGATGACCTAGGACCTTATTTAGAGATGGACACATCGCTGCATACCCAACTTCAGAGTTCTTTACAGACTGCAAATCACACAATTGATTAATAACCACAGTATAGACTCTCATCAGCATTGCACACACAAATTATATATTTGCTATACAGTGGATTGCTTTCATCAGCGCCTGCGCAAGAAGCCTCATTTAGCTCCCATACAGCACTGTGGGGTCTATTTACTAAGCTTTGGGTGGAGATAAAATGGACAGAGATAAAGTACCAACCAATCATCTTCTGTCATTTTTCAAACCCAGTCTGTGACATGAGTTAGTAACTGCTTGGCTGGTACTTTATCTCAGTCCACTCTTATCTCCATCCAAAGCTTAGTAAATAGACCTGCAAGCTATGTATGTATTTCTTATACCATGTATGTGTATGTAAAATGGTCTAAATCTCCTTTCTTTTTTGCTTTGTATAAGAAATCAGGGTAAAAATCTTTTGGTAATCCCTAACTGTACTAGACAAGGGTGTCCATTTTTGCAATTGAGCTCTCTGCTTTTTATGGAGACTTTAGCCAGAGCATTTGGGGCGTAGCCTAAATTTCAGAAGATTGTGAAGAGAGTGACACATATGTTGGCTTTTGTGGATTACTCGTCATCAGTGTTATTTCAGTACTACATTTTCTCTCCAAATTTTGGAAATTTGTAGGTCTTTCCAATTTTAAGATTGGTTGCTCACAATCTTACCAGCCTCCTTTCTCCACACCTGCTGATGAAACTCTCCTTTGCTTTTCACTTGATATATTTGAAAGTTTCTATCATGTCCCCCCTTTCATTTCTTTAGTTTGGAGCAGAGAAGGGAAAGGGGGGGACATGATAGAAACTTTCAAATATATCAAGGGTTTTAACAAAGTCCAGGATGGAAACATTCTCCAAATTAAGAGAAGCTATAGGACATGCGGACATGCACTGAGACTGGAGGGGGGGAGGTTCAGGGGAAATTTGAGGAAAAATTACTTCACAGAAAGGGTAGTGGACAAGTGGAATAGCCTCCCATAAGAGGTGGTAGAGGCTAAGACAGTAGAGCACTTTAAACATGCATGGGATAGACATAAGTATATCCTTACAAAGAAATAAGGATCAAATAAGTTTTGAGATAAAAATATGGATAAAAAAGGGCAGACTAGATGGGCCAAATGGTTCTTATCTGCCGTCAAATTCTATGTTTCTATTTTTCCCCGACTGCCTCTCTACACTCCTATTATCTTTGGGTGAATAATGAACATCCGCCCTTCCCTCCTGAAAAAGATCAATAACATGTATTTATTTAAAGATTCTAAAATATATATTTATTTCTTTTAATTTAAGATGTACAAGTCAAATACATATATTTGCAGAGATGTCATAAAATATAGACAAAGCATATTTGCACACAGTACATCCAAATTTTCAATTCAGTAACACAATTAACTAAACAAATACAAGGATAGATGGAATGGATGAGAGGGGAGTGATCCCAGATCTCCAGCAGGTAAGAAACAAAAGTCTGCTATGGGAGCCGTTTGAAACCATTAAAATGCTTTGTATGGGCGGGCTCTTTAAATTCCAGCCAGTAAAACCAGGTGGCTATAAATGTAGAAAGGTGATCCAATACAGATATAAAAATGTCCTCCTTAATTATATACATATCGGGGGAAATGTAATATGGTGTGAGAATCAGAAAGTGAGAGATTTTGTGAGTATTCTCCTGGGTTTTTTTTAAGTGGCAATCATTTACATGGCAAAATCCACCTGGTTTTGCCATGTAAATAGTTGTCACTTAAAAAAAAAAAACCCAAAAAAAAAAAAACAGGAGAACTCTCACAAAATCTCGCACTTTCTGATTCTCACACCCTTTTACATTCTCCCCATCTAGTCCAATCAGACAACCTTTGATAGTCGGTGGTGACACTGATCTCTATTTAACTGGTATAACTATCTTGGCTGCATTATTCATGTGTTGTAGAGAGACTTTTTATGATTGGAGATAGGCCAAAATATTACATTTAATATACATAATTCCGGACAAACAGGTACTCCCTCACCAACTACGTCTTTAGTCATTTGAATGGCTTGTTTCCAAAATGGTGCTAGTGACGGACAAAATCATCATTTGCGTAGAGGAGAACCCAGATCACCATTACACCGACAGTGGCATCCTGACGGTCAGAATCCCAACACTTCTTGGTAAGTAAACTAACCCTACCCCTTACCCTCTCCCTAACCCTCCCTCAGCCTAACGCTAACTCTCCCCTCATGCAGCCTAATTCTAACCTCCCCCTACCACAGCCTAACCCTAACCTTCATCACAGTGCCTAAAGGGGGGTACTCACAGAGCAATAATCGAAGCAATCTGACTAGATTGCTTAGATTTTAAGCATGATCGCTCCGTGTGTACCCCCCACAGCGATAGCGATGCGCAACCCAGCTCATCGCTATCGTTGGTGCTAGATTGGCCTGCATGCAGGCCAATCTAGCAGGTCGCTCATTTCACCCGCTTGGTGAAATGAGTGCCCCCGTCTCCCCCTGCACGCTCAGCACACATCGCGCTGTGCTGAGTGGTGGGAGAGATGTGTGCTGAGTGGTTCGTTCAGCACACATCTCTCCCACATGGGCCCGTGAATACGGGCCTTAACCCTAACCTCTCCTTCCGCAGCATAACCCTAACCTTACCTGGCATACTTCCGTATGGGGGGAGAGTGAAAGTATGGGGAGAGAGGGAGAGAAAGAGAAGGGGCACAGAGAGAAGAGAGAGAATGTGGGAGACACACAGAGAAAAGAGGAGACAGAGTGAATGGTGGAGACAGAAAATTAAGGGACGAGACAGAGAGAAGGGGGGAGACAGGTGTGAGTGGGGAAATAAGGAGGGAAAAGGGGGGAGACAGACATAGATGGGGGGACAGAGAGAGAGAGACAAGGAGAAGGATGGGAGAGAGAGGAGAAAGGGAAGATGAGGTCGAGAGAGAAGGGGGCAGAAACTCTGGGTGAGAGAAGGTGGAGAGGTGAGAGCGAAAGAGTGGGTAGAGAAGAAGAGAGAGGACAAAGAAGGGGGAGACAGAGAGGGAAGAAGTGTGCGTGTGAGATAGAGAAAGGCATCAGTGCCACAGCAGCGTCTTCAGCGCCACAGCAGCGGGTGCTCATCTTACGGTTTTCGCGCCGGGGGGCCAGTCACTAGAGGTGACGTTGAGCCTCGGCAACAGCAGCGTTAGCGAGGAGGAGCTAAGAGGAGAAGAGAGGGAGGAAACGTAAGGGAAGGAGAAGGTACTGGAATGCCTTTTCTGCCCGCGGCCGGCCTGTGCCCTCTTAGCACTGGATGAAGGCTCTGCCATTTAATGCCGATGGAGTGTATGTGGTCACTATGTGGGGTAGAGGTGGTAAGGGAGGGAGTGGGCAGGGCTTCAGGCGGCCACTGATGGTGATCCGGCCTTGAGTATCACTATTGTTCTATCAGTAGGATCATATGACATACTCGTCATATATAGTACCTAATAATGCTTTTAAATACCTTTAGCGAAGATGCCTGCCAGTTGCTATGTGTGGGGGCAGTTTGGCAAAAAGATAGAGATCCAATGGAATCTTGTTAACTGTAGTGTCGTTTTTTCTTGTGATGGTATCCAGAACCCAATGTTCCCTCAAGTAGCAGAGGACTATTCTTTTTGCCTTTTTACAAGCTAGTAAGCCAGAACCTATTTCCTCTAACAAGCAGCCAGTGTGGGGAGTGACCCATGTAGGGCAATGGGGTGGTACAGTAGTTGATCAGTCATGGCTACAGCAGCCGGTCCATATCCCCTGAATTCCTTGCCAGATAGATGCAGAAGCTTGACTGGGTCTCTTAATTCTATAGCCAGGTGCCACAGGTACATAAAATATTGGGATCTGTGGCTCAGGGAGGCCTTTTAGTTACAGTACCTCTGATACACAGTAAAAACGGTAACAGGAGCTGGTGTCACGGTGTGAATCGCCTGTAATTATATTGGGAAGCGGTAAAGAACCTCCTAAACACTTGTATTATGACCATTGTTTAACATTACTGAACTTAGAATTTAAGTCTCTTCAATAAGGTGCTTTGGGGCAGATGGATTAAGCCTGGAGAAGTAATAAAGCAGTGATAAGTGCAAGGTGAAAACGCATCAGCCAATCAGCTCCTGTCATTTTTTAAACCTGTAATGATTGGATGGTGCGTTATCACCTTCACTTATCACTATTTGATCACTGCTTTCCAGGGGAGGCAGAGCCTCCCCTGTGATTAATTATTAAAATAATACAAAGAAGATACTTATGAAACATATTCTGTGTCATAAGTATCTTCTTTATTTAATTCTAATATTTTTTTTGCCTTAAATGACTTTGGGAGGCACTGATAGCAGTGCCTCCCATACATCATGGGAACGGGGACAGAACGGGGGGCAGGGTCAAGCACTATTCTGTAAAAGCCCATTGAAAAAGATGCTGAAAGCAGCACTGAAACAAGTGCCTCGCTGACAGGGACACCACCCCTATGTCAGCGAGGCACCTGTGATTGGACAGCGGATCCATTGCTGGATCCGCTGTCCAATCACCCACACGCGGCGCTGGAGGTGGCGGGTCCCGGCAGTGACTGGCCTTGGAGGTAGCCGGGAGCAGCGGTGGCCCTGAAGTGAGTGCGGCTCACCCCTGTCCTCCGCTGGCTCCGTCCTCCTGCTCACAGGAGCAGTGGTGGCCCTGAAGTGAGTGCGGCTCTCCCCCGTCCTCCTCCGCCGGCTCCGTCCTCCTCGCAGTAAGCAGCAGGTTAGTCAGTCTGTTTCTCTCTCTCTCTCTCTCTCCCTCTCTCCTTTTCCCCCACCTGGGATTAACAAAGTTTGTAAGTATAATTTTCATCTTTACAGGTACCCCTATTGGATTCTGCATGGACAAGTGGACGTGATCGGCGTGTGATGTACAGTAGGTAAGTATGTGTGAGTGTGTGTGTTTTAATAAATTTGTACTGTCACGGTGTGTGTATGTGTCTTGTTTTTATTTGGGTATTTTTGTTGTTGTAGAACTACAGGTACCAGCGGGCCCGTTATTTCCCCGCATGCTGGTACTTGAGGTTCTCCAAGTGCCAACAAGCGGGGGAGGCTTGCTGGGCCTTGTAGTTTCACAACGGACAGCAATATTCTTTTTTTCTGCTGCGGGGTACACTGGGCTCCACAAGTCTGGACAATGGGGTGTAGAGTAGGATCTTGATCCGAAGCACCAGCAGGCTCAAGCTTTGACTGTTCCCAGAATGCACAGCGCTGCCTCCTATATCACCCAGCCTCCCAGCACAGGAGCTCAGTTTGTTAGTTGGTGCTGCAGTAAGCAGGCACTTAACAGAGGGGCTGCTCCATGCAGCCCTAAAAAGGCTTTTTTTCTGAAGAAAAAGTGAAGACTTCAGGGCAGCAGCAGGGGTAAATGTCTTCTGACATTCTCTGCTGCAGCTTCAGCTCTCCCCAGCGGCGCTGTACACTCCCGAGCCCTGGTTGCCGGGTACCTACAGTGGAGGCTCCGGTTTACTTCACGTTAGGCACACTCGGCTGGGGCTCACCAGGATCGCGTGGCCACACTTCGGGAGGACCCGGTCTTTATCGTGATCCGGCGCGGTCAGTGGGAGGCGGGCCGCGCGCGCTGGCGGTGGACACTGTGGCAGTACAGGTGATCCCACTAGATCACCAGGGCATGGGCGCAGGTCAGGTTTTCTCTTAAAACCAATTTTACTATCGCCCACGGTACCCGATGGTTTTGCCAGCAAGGGGGATAAGGCTTAGACCTGAAGCCCCTCCCCCAGTCCCAGGGCGTCATTTCCAGCAAGTGTTCCCGCCCTGGAGCTGCATCTCTGTCTTTTCCTCACTCCCAGTCAGTGTCTGCGACGCCATTACTCCTCAGCTCACTGTTCCAGGGACTGCTTGGGCAAATCGTATGTAAAGCCGCCTGGTTGTCAGCGCTGTGCCTTTACATGACACTTAAGTATTCTACCTGCCTTTTTAGTCAGTGTTAGTAAGAAAGAGTGCATTTAGTCAGGGGTTTATAGTACAATTACCCTGTGATATACGTCCAGTTTCTTACTGTGTAGAGTTATATCTATTGACTATATAGCTGTGTAAGCTAGTCCAGTGCAGTATTATTGTCTGTATTAACCTCTGCATTGTACAAACTGTGACTATTTGTGTGTGCATTGATAGCTGAGTGGTGTCCATCTCGTGTCTTTCACTCAACTTGCTATCCCTATATTCTATAACCTGAGGGGGCTTGGTGCGTCAGCTGATATTTAATATAGGATTTTCACAAAGATATACTGTATTACGTATTCTCTGTGATTTAGTCACCATATCTCTCCTTTATTTCTGCTGGTGCTGACTACACTGCGCAGGGGTTTGGGTTTAGGGATATAGGGGTCTAGTTACTAACAGTACTCTGCTCCCTGCGCTAATCCTCCTTCTGCTTCGCCTGCTTAACGCTGTGGTCCTGGGTGCATTTACCGCTTCTATTACTAAGATTCTGCTAGACGAAGCGGTTGAACGGTAACTCACCATCTCAGCGATGCCCGTCGCAGTTCATAGCGCTGGTATACTGCGCATGTGCAGCTTTCCCTGTCCAATCCCAGACGGGCCAGCAGTGATTGGTTGTGAAACCCTCCCTGACGCACAGACTTCTGGGAACCCTGCCCTCTCTTTACATGCCTGCACACTGCCGATCCCGCACCCAGTCCCAGTGTCAGACCGCACACTCACGGCCGCACCCCCCTCCGCTGATTGACACCTATAGGCAGAGCCGTGCGCCCCCCGTGGGAACTGACGCCGGGTCGATGATGTCCTCTCACCTCTTCATATAGGCGTGAAGAGGTGAGAGAACATCAGCGATCTGGAGGCAATTCCCGCGGCGGTGGGGGGTGGGCGCACTGCTCTGCCTTTGGGTGTCTATCAGCGGAGGGGGGTGCAGCCGTGAGTGTGAGTGTGGTCCGACACTGGGTGGGGGATCGGCAGTGTGCAGGCACTGTCAGTGCAGATCAATCTACCCTCCCATCACGGCAGCAGCAGGGTGTGGGGGAGGGGTGTTCTCTGGAGGCGGAGAGGAGGTCCTTCCAGCAGCTGCTGCTCAGTGGACGGGGGTGTATGCTGGTTTCTGGGGAGCGTGCAGGGGGAAGGAGGTGGGAGGAGAAAGATAGAGTGCTGGACGCTACTGCAGTGTACTGGATGGAGGGTGGGATTGGGTTTACTGATGTGCTATGTACTAGTATTCTGTATGCCGGGGGGGGGGGGGGGGGGGGGGTCTGTTGCATGCTCTCTATGCTGTGCCCTCCTCCTAGTCCTCTTTTAACATGTATGTATGCATGTAGATGGATACATACATACAGTACATACATGTTTAAGGAGGACTAGGAGGAGGGCACAGCATAGGGAGCATGCAACATACCCCCCCCCCCCCCTGCATACAGAATACTAGTACATAGCACACCAGTAAACCCAATCCCACCCTCCATCCAGTACACTTCAGTAGCGTCCAGCACACCCTCAGGAGTGTCCTGACCAGGAATGCAGGCTCCAGGACCACACTGCACATGGGCATCAGTCAGCCTTGAGGACACAGTGAGAGTCCTCATTAGCTGATCAGCTCCGGCAGGATTTTTTTTTTACAAACAAGAATAACTTTAATCAAAAAACGAACACTGCAGGTCAGCAGATAACGGCTCTGTGCTGCAGGGAGGGCTGTTAACGGCAGCCCAACCTGACGAAGCGGGCACAGGAGGAATGGGGCAGCGGTGAGTCATCAGAGGTTTTAGTAATAGCAGAGGGGAATATCGCCGCCATAGTAGCCTATGGCAGTGCGATATTAGGCACATTACTTAGCACAGGCAGATAACAGTCAGTGAAAATGCTTTAGTACATGCAGAGAAGCGATATGTACAAGCATTTTCACTGAATTTTTCATTGTGGAGGCTTATCTCCGTTTAGTACATGGAACCCATAGTGCTGCTAATAATTGTACTGTGTTACCTCATACTAACTGCAAGTTATATCATGTCTGCTTCTGATGGTAACGGTTCTGGGGCGGAACACACTGCTGGTGTTGCTGAAGCCACAGGCACGTATGAGGAGAATATAGCAGCTCTGGGCTCTGGTTCTGGGGGGCTCCTTGCCCCCCAGTGGGACTGTGGCAACGGAGGCACATACTGACCCTCCGTGGGCCACTTTTTCCACGCTTCTGCATACGTTAGTTCATAAACTAACACCCCCTATGGGACCCCCTATGCCGGTACAACCGTATGTGGTCCCTATAGCTAACCCGCCATGGGCGGACGATTCATCTGCTCAATTAAAGAACTTGAACCAGTCCCTGACTACTAATAAGTCTGACCAACACTCGCCTAAGTCCAAGAGGTCCTCTAAGCAAGCGCTCGTCTCCTCCCAATCCACTGCTGTCACTGACACCTCGTCTGATGAAGACAGCACATACACTGACCCAACAGGTTCCGACTCAGATACGGCTGATGGGGAGGGTAGTTCACATGTGGATGTTCCTGATCTTTTGGAGGCTATCAAGTTAATTCTGCAGATTACGGATGATTCCGAGCCATCCGTTCCTCCTAAGAAACCAGATAGGTTCAAGCGTCAGAAGGTGATTAAACAAGTTTTACCTCACTCTGACCACCTAGTGGATATACGTCAGGAACCCTGGCAAAGCCCGGGTACGAAGTTTGTGCCTCAAAAGAAGATGCTGGCTCGCTATTCCCTCACTCCAAAGCTGTCTAAGAATTGGGAAACGCCTCCTCCAGTAGACTTACATGTGGCTAGGATGGTGGTTTCCTCAGCTCTAACTGTCACTACCGTCACGTCTCTAAAAGAGCCTACGGATAAACGTGTTGAGGGTTGTCTAAAAGCGATTTACACCCTCACGGGTGCTGCACAAAGGCCCACTATTGCAGCTACATGGCCGTCAGAGGCTATTGAAGCATGGGCCTTGGAGTTAGAAGCTGAAATCTCCTCTGACCATGCTAGACAATGCTTGTCATATATTGTCACAGTTTCTCGCTATATTAAAGAGGCGGCTTCTGATGCCGGTATCCTAGCAGCCAAGGCCTCTACTACGTCAGTCCTGGCTCGCAGGATATTGTGAGATCCTGGTCTGTGGATCTGGACTCTAGAAAAACCCTGGAGGTACTCCTTTCAAGGGAGATATTCTGTTTGGGGAGGACTTAAATAAGATAGTGGCTGACATGGCTACTGCCAAAACTGCCTGTCTGCCTAATACAGCTCCTTCTGTGTCGAAGGCCAAAGGCACGTCCTTTCGCCCCTTTCGTCCTTCAGGTAAAGCAAAAGGTCAGGCGTACCATAAGCAGGCCCGCACTTCCAAACCTGGTAAGCCGAAGCCCAAAAGAGCCTGGGCTGCCCGTCAGCCAGCAGCCAAGACCGATAAGCCTGGCGCATGACGGGGCGGGCCTCCACCTGGGGGATCCCAGGGTGGGGGGCCGGCTTCTAGGGTATACCCAGGAATGGTTGAAGACCACTTCAGATGCCTGGGTACGGGAAGTAGTCACTCGAGGTTACGCCCATAGCCTTCAAAAACCAATCCCCTCATCGATTTTGCCAGACAGACGTCCCATCGGACCAGACAAAGGCAAACACTCTGCATTCGGTAGTACAGACCCTCCTGCATACAGGAGTCGTAGTACAGGTGCCTCTTGCTCAGAGGGGCCGGGGCTACTATTCTCCGCTGTTTCTAGTCCCGAAGCGGAATGGGTCCTCCCGGCCCATTCTCAACCTCAAGGCACTGAACAGGTTTGTGAAGGTTTCCAAGTTCCGTATGGAAACCCTTCGCTCTATAGTTCTGGCCTTGGAACCTGGGGACTACATGGTCTCCCTGGACATACAGGATGCTTACCTGCATATTCCTATAGCAGTGTCACATCAACAATACCGGAGGTTCGCTATTGGCAACCTCCATTACCAGTTTCGGGCGCTACCTTTTGGTTTAACAACGGCTCCGCGAGTCTTCACCAAAGTTATGGCGGTGATGACGGTGGTACTCCGCCGTCAAGGGGTCAGGATACTGCCGTATCTGGATGACTTGTTAATCCTGGCAAATTCCCCAGATCTTCTCCTGCGTCATCTGGATATGACGGTCCGGTTTCTACAAGCCCACGGGTGGCTCATCAACTGGAATAAATCCTCCCTGGTCCCTGCTCAGAGCATGGTGCCACCTGGGAGCGCTGTTGGACACTCGCAACCAGAGGTTGTTTTTGTCTCAGGAGAAAGTCCTGAAGCTTCAGGACAGGATTTGTTGCTTCCTTTTTCATCCGCAAGTGTCGATACATTCGGCAATGCAGGTGCTGAGCCTCATGGTGTCAGCATTCGACATGGTGGAGTATGCTCAATTCCATTCTCGCCCCCTCCAGAGGCTGATTCTAGCCAAGTGGGACGGCCTGCCTCACCGGATCAGGTCTCAAATGATCTCTTTGACTCCGGAGGTCCGTCTGTCGCTGCTCTGGTGGCTAAAGGACCAACAATTGTGCAGAGGCCGTCCCTTCTGGATATCCGACTGGGTCCTGTTGACGACAGATGCCAGTCTAAGAGGTTGGGGCGCGGTGCTGGAGCAGCACTCCTTGCAGGGTTGGTGGACCAAGGAGGAATCTCTCCTCTCGATCAACATTCTGGAATTGCAGGCGGTCTTCAATGCATTGAACCTAGCCCAGCATTTGATTCAGAACCGTCCTGTTCAAGTACAGTCGGACAACGCCACCGCAGTGGCTTACATAAATCATCAAGGCGGCACTCGAAGCCGTTTGGCAATGAAGGAAGCCTCACGGATTCTACGTTGGGCAGAACGCCATCTACCGGCAATATCGGCAATATTCATTCCGGAAGTCCTGAATTGGGAAGCGGACTTTCTCAGTCATCAGGATGTGCATGCCGGCAAGTGGGGCCTCCATCCAGAAGTGTTTCAACTCCTCGTGGAAAGGTGGGGTCTTCAAGATGTGGATCTGATGGCGTCTCGACACAATCACAAGGTTCCAGTCTTCGAAGCAAGGACAAGGGATCCTCAAGCAGCATTCGTGGATGCGCTGGCGGTGCCGTGGAGGTTTCAGCTGCTGTACGTGTTCCCTCCGGTGTCACTCTTACCCAGGGTAATTCGGAAGTTCAAGCAAGAAAAATTAAATCTGCTTCTCATAGCTCCGGCGTGACACAGACGGCACTGGTTCTCAGACCTGCAAGGCCTATCGTCAGAGCGTCCAATTCTACTTCCGCAACGACCAGACCTTCTCGTTCAGGAGCCTTGTGTGTACCAGGACCTAGCCCGGCTATCTTTGACGGCGTGGCTCTTGAAGCTTCCGTCTTGAGGGCTAAGGGTTTTTCTGAAGAGGTCATTAAAACTATGTTGCGGGCCCGGAAACCGGCTTCTGCTCGGATTTACCATAGGGTCTGGCATTCATACTTTGTTTGGGGCGTATCTAACGATTATGACGCTTCCAAGTTTAGTACAGCCAAACTGTTGGCTTTTCTGCAGCAGGGCCTAGATTTAGGCCTGCGTCTGGCCTCCCTCAAGGTTCATATTTCTGCCTTGTCGGTGTGGTTTCAGAGAAAAATTGCGACTTTACCTGATGTTCATACTTTCACTCAGGGTGTGTTGCGTATCCAACCTCCCTATGTCCCGCCTGTGGCTCCTTGGGACTTGGCGGTGGTTTTGGAGGCGTTGCAAGAGCCTCCATTTGAACCTCTTGGTTCAGCTGACCTTAAGTTGCTTTCCCTTAAGGGGGAGTTCTTGCTGGCTATTGCCTCTGCTAGAAGAGTGTCGGATCTGGGTGCCTTGTCTTGTAGTTCCCCATATCTGATTTTTCACCGTGACCGGGCGGTTCTTAGGACTCGTCCCAGATATTTACCTAAGGTGGTTTCTTCGTTCCACCTTAATCAGGAGATTGTGGTTCCAGCCTTTGTCTCTCCTGTTTTGTCTCCCAAAGAGCGGTCTTTGGATGTGGTACGGGCTCTCCGTATCTATGTGAAGAGAACTGCTTCTATTCGAAAATCTGATTCTCTCTTTGTTTTGTTTGGATTTCACAAACGTGGCTGGCCTGCTCACAAGCAGACCCTGGCCAGATGGATTAGAATGGTGATTGCACATGCTTATGTGCAGGCTGGTTGGTCAGCTCCTGCTCACATTACGGCCCATTTGACTCGGTCTGTTGGGCCTTCTTGGGCGGCCCAACGTGGTGCTTCCCTTGAACAATTGTGCAAGGCGGCTACGTGGTCCTCCAGGAACACGTTCATAAGGTTCTATGCCTTCGATACTGCCGCTTCCCAGGATGCTTCCTTTGGACGCCAGGTTCTTGTGCCCGCTACAGTGCGTCCCCTCCCATAAGGAACTGCTTTAGAACATCCCCATTGTGGAGCCCAGTGTACCCCGCAGCAGAAAACGAGTTTTATGGTAAGCACTTACCTTTGTTAAAACTCTTTCTGCGAGGCACACTGGGCTCCACAAGGCGCCCACCCTGATGCACTTAGCTTCTTTGGGTTCATATGGCATTAGCCGCTGACACTTCTCCTGTCGTGAGAGTGGGATGTATGTGGCTACTAACCGTTGTCGTCTCTTTTCCTGCTACTGCATTTGGCTGGTTAACTAAACTGAGCTCCTGTGCTGGGAGGCGGGGTGAAATAGGAGGTGGCGCTGTGCATTCTGGGAACAGTCAAAGCTTTGAGCCTGTTGGTGCCTCGGATCAAGATCCTACTCTATGATGAGGGGGACTCCTACATCTTTGTCCCCTGTATTTTTGGAACCAGGACTGGATGCAGAGCCCGGTGCTGGTTGTCTAAATGCAGGGAACCCCTGTCCATTTTTTCCCTTAGTATATAAACAACCAGGACCGGCTAAAAGAGCCCGAGGCTGGTTATACTTATGAGGGGGGGACCTCATGCATTTTTTTTTAACCCATTCAGACCATTCTCCATTAAGTTAATGGAAGCCCCAGACAACAAAATTGCATTCATGTCCTCTTCCCACTCCATTCCCAGTCCCAAACACTTAATTTTTTTTCCCTATTAAAATGTACAAACAGATGGGTCCTTGTTTATCTTGACCTTTAATAGGATTAACTGAGACTGGGCAGTCGGACTTAATCCCCTCTGTAATTACTTAATCCCCTGCTGTATTGTATTGTAACTGAGCACAATAGATGAAGTGTTTGTGTTAATAAACCATGTCGTGCCTAGGCGCAGCAAACCAGCCAAGATAACCGTCGACCCATCTGTATATCATAAGTATGATGAGCAGGCAGGCAGCAGGCATTGGCGGCATCAGACTGAGATGCAAATTAGTGGCGGAGAGCTGGGTCAGTCGATGGTGGGCAAATTTGTAAACCATTGGCGGTGGCAGCGGGCATTGTCTCAGGGGCAGTAGCGGGCAGTGTCGGACTGAGGCATGAAGGGCCCACCGGGGGAAATCTGTGATAGGGGCCCATACTTATGGGAGTGGCCAGCCTACAAAGGGGGTGTGGCCAGCCTCCACAGAGGCTTGAAATACACAATTGTCTTTTGCGGTGTAATACAACATATCTACCATGTATAATACAAGTGCACAATCTGGAACTTGATCCCTAGAGGAAGGAGTGGGCCCTAAGGCAGTGGGGCCTACCGGTGGTTTCCCTGGGCCAGTCCAACCCTGGTAGCGGGCATTGGCTCGGCAGCAGTAGGGGTCATCGGCAGGATTCGGCGGACATTATGGCAGTAGTGCCTCACCAGCTACTGTAGGCTTACTGTACGTTGTTCTAAACACCAAAGCCTTGACCATCCTTACTCTGGGAACACATAATGGTGAACACAACTTGCTGTAAGCTTAAGGTTATTACCATTATATCTCGGATGGATGCTACAAGTATGATTACAGTTATAGTAATAATAACTAAAAGATCAGAATAAAGTGCTTCAAATTAGTGATGTGCACCGGAAATTTTTCGGGTTTTGGTTTTGGATTCGGTTCCGCGGCCGTGTTTTGGATTCTGATGCGTTTTGGCAAAACCTCCCTGAAAAATTTTTGTCGGATTCGGGTGTATTTTGGATTCGGGTGTTTTTTTTACAAAAAACCCTCAAAAACAGCTTAAATCATAGAATTTGGGGGTCATTTTGAGTATTATTAACCTCAATAACCATAATTTCCACTCATTTTCAGTCTATTCTGAACACCTCACAATATTATTTTTAGTCCTAAAATTTGCACCGAGGTCGCTGGATGGCTAAGCTATGCGACACAAGTGGCCGACACAAACACCTGGCCCATCTAGGAGTGGCACTGCAGTGTCAGGCAGGATGGCACTTCAAAAAAATTGTCCCCAAACAGCACATGATGCAAAGAAAAAAGAGGTGCAAGATGGAATTGTCCTTGGGCCCTCCCACCCACCCTTATGTGGTATAAACAGGACATGCACACTTTAACGAACCCATCATTTCAGCTACAGGGTCTGCCACACGACGGTGACTGAAATGACTGGTTGGTTTGGGCCCCCACCAAAAAAGAAGCAATCAATCTCTCCTTGCACAAACTGGCTCTACAGAGGCAAGATGTCCACCTCATCATCATCCTCCGATTCCTCACCCCTTTCACTGTGTACATCCCCCTCCTCACAGATTATTAATTAGTTCCCACTGGAATCCACCATCTCAGGTCCCTGCGTACTTTCTGGAGGCAATTGCTGGTGAATGTCTCCACGGAGGAATTGATTTATAATTCATTTTGATGAACATCATCTTCTCCACATTTTCTGGAAGTAACCTCGTACGCCGATTGCTGACAAGGTGAGCGGCTGCACTAAACACTCTTTCGGAGTACACACTGGAGGGTGGGCAACTTAGGTAAAATACAGCCAGTTTGTGCAAGGGCCTCCAAATTGCCTCTTTTTCCTGCCAGTATACGTACGGACTGTCTGACGTGCCTACTTGTATGCGGTCACTCATATAATCCTCCACCATTCTTTCAATGGTGACAGAATGATATGCAGTGACAGTAGACGACATGTCAGTAATCGTTGCCAGGTCCTTCAGTCCGGACCAGATGTCAGCACTCGCTCCAGACTGCCCTGCATCACCGCCAGCGGGTGGGCTTGGAATTCTTAGCCTTTTCCTCGCACCCCCAGTTGCGGGAGAATGTGAAGGCGAAGCTGTTGACGGGTCACGTTCCGCTTGACTTGACAAATTTCTCACCAGCAGGTCTTTGAACCTCTGCAGACTTGTGTCTGCCGGAAAGAGATACAACGTAGGTTTTAAATCTAGGATCGAGCACGGTGGCCAAAATGTAGTGCTCTAATTTCAACAGATTGACCACCCGTGAATCCTGGTTAAGCGAATTAAGGGCTCCATCCACAAGTCCCACATGCCTAGCGGAATTGCTCTTCTTTAGCTCCTCCTTCAATGTCTCCAGCTTCTTCTGCAAAAGCCTGATGAGGGGAATGACTTGACTCAGGCTGGCAGTGTCTGAACTGACTTCACGTGTGGCAAGTTCAAAGGGTTGCAGAACCTTGCACAACGTTGAAATCATTCTCCACTGTGCTTGAGTCAGGTGCATTCCCCCTCCTTTGCCTATATCGTGGGCAGATGTATAGGCTTGAATGGCCTTATGCTGCTCCTCCATCCTCTGAAGAGGGTTGAATTCCACCTCGTAACCACCTCTTGCTTCAGATGATGGCAGGGCAGATTCAGGAGTGTTTGCTAGTGCTCCAGTCTTCGGCACGCGGTGGCTGAATGCCGAAAGTGGCCCGCAATTATTCGGGCCACCGACAGCATCTCTTGTACGCCCCTGTCATTTTTTAAATAATTCTGCACCACCAAATTCAATGTATGTGCAAAACATGGGACGTGCTGGAATTTGCCCAGATGTAATGCACGCACAATATTGGTGGCATTGTCAGATGTCACAAATCCCCAGGAGAGTCCAATTGGGATAAGCCATTCTGCGATGATGTTCCTCAGTTTCCGTAAGAGGTTGTCAGCTGGGTGCCTCTTATGGAAAGCGTTGATACAAAGCGTAGCCTGCCTAGGAACGAGTTGGCGTTTGCGAGATGCTGCTACTGGTGCCTCCGCTGCTGTTCTTGCTGCGGGAGGCAATACATCTACACAGTGGGCTGTCACAGTCATATAGTCCTGAGTCTGCACTTGTCCACATGTCCGTGGTTAAGTGGACATTGGGTACAACTGCATTTTTTAGGACACTGGTGACTCTTTTTCTGACGTCTGTGTACATTTTCGGTATCGCCTGCCTAGAGAAATGGAACCTAGATGGTATTTGGTACCGGGGATACAGTACCTCAAACAAGTCTCTAGTTGCCTCTGAATTAACGGTGGATACCGTAACCACGTTTCTCACCACCCAGGCTGACAAGACCTGAGTTATCCGCTTTCAGAAGGATGACTGCTGTGATATTTCATCTTCCTCGCAAAGGACTGTTGGACAGTCAATTGCTTACTGGAAGTAGTACAAGTGGTCTTCCGACTTCCCCTCTGGGATGACGATCGACTCCCAGCAGCAACAACAGCAGCGCCAGCAGCAGTAGGCGTTACACTCAAGGATGCATCGGAGGAATCCCAGGCAGGAGAGGACTCGTCAGACTTGCCAGTGACATGGCCTGCAGGACTATTGGCTTTCCTGTGTAAGGAGGAAATTGACACTGAGGGAGTTGGTGGTGTGGTTTGCAGGAGCTTGGTTACAAGAGGAAGGGATTTAGTGGTCAGTGGACTGCTTCCGCTGTCATCCAAAGTTTTTGAACTTGTCACTGACTTCTGATGAATGCGGTCCAGGTGACGTATAAGGGAGGATGTTCCTAGGTGGTTAACTTCCTTACCCCTACTTATTATAGCTTGACAAAGGCAATACACGGCTTGACACCTGTTGTCCGCATTTCTGTTTAAATAATTCCACACCGAAGAGGTGATTTTTTTTGTATTTTGACCAGGCATGTCAATGGCCATATTCGTCCCACGGACAACAGGTGTCTCCCCGGGTGCCTGACTTAAACACACCACCTCACCATTAGAATCCTCCTAGTCAATTTCCTCCCCAGCGCCAGCAACACCCATATCCTCATCCTGGTGTACTTCAACAGTGACATCTTCAATTTGACTATCAGGAACTGGACTGCGGGTGCTCCTTCCAGCACTTGCAGGGTGTCACGATCCGGGTATCTGGACGCCATTACTTACCTTTCAGATGCCTCCTAAGGCTGGCTCAGCGCTCCAGGACCGGATCCCATCTGTTATTCTGATGTCCACATTCCTGCCTCCTCTCCTGTCACTCTGAGACGCTGTCACAGCGGCGCCATGTTACATCCGGAATGGCATCTCCCGCGGCCTCCGCCGCCGTCCCTGGGTTTCTGCATGCAGGATGTCAGAGTGGCGCTTACGTTAGCCGCGGCCTCCGCTGTGCCCGCGTGGTTCAAATGTGCATTCATCAGTCTGGCGTCTCCTGTTTACTGTTAAAGTTCCCACATGGATTAAAAACCAATCTTGCCTCCAAGTGTCTGCATGGGCGCAGCCATGTTGGATTCTGTCACCTGCTCAAATTCCTCCAATCCGTTGTTTGCATTGTAATCTGCATAATTGCCTAGCCAATCCCTTCCTTGCTGCAGGTATAAGTATTCTGTGCCTGAGCAAGGAAGGCGTCAGTGCTTTGGTTGTCAAACCTAGTTCCAGTTTGTCTCTCTCCTGTGGCTGTTTTCCAGGTTCCAGTTCCTATCTCCAAACCTCCACTAAAGAGACCCGCTCCAGTCTACCACCTGCGGTGCAGCCTGACTCTCCAGTCCTCTGGGACTCATCTGTTTCCAGTTACAGATTAACCTGCTTCCAGCATTGTGCTTCCAGCAGAGTTCAACTCTTCTTAAAGTGCCGGTACCCTTTTCTGCAGATTACCACTCACCACCGGTACTATTATTTCACCGCTCTCAAGCGCCATACATCATTCATATTTCATCGCTCTCAAGCTTAATTTATTTTTTAACTGGTTCCAGCCAGTCTCCACTCCGTGCCAACATCTGTCTGGTTCCAACCAGTACCCACAGCAGCTATTTTATCTACAGCAGCCCAGCTTTTCCTGGAACACCAGCTGGTACGATCCTGGGCTATCTCCATTACTACAGACGGGCCTGGTAAGGACTTTCCACCTAGAGGATAATAAGAACTGTCTCATGCTACCAGAGCCCTGTGGCCATTACCATCTTGTAGTACCCAGGAACTGTGTCATTTAAACTGCTGATTTTATGTTTTCCTTTTATTGCTGCTGTGATACGGAGTTTGTCAAATAAACAACATTGACTTTTATTTTGGTTGTCGTGGTCACGCCTTCGGGCAATCTTCTTACATGTAACTTACATGTCTAGGGGTTTGATATAACCTCCCAGGTTCCACTACACCTCAGCCCCTACAACTAAGGCTACCTCCCGTCAGCTCAGGCCCTCAGTTGTGACACAGGGGAGTGCAAATGGTGGAAGGCGCAACCTCTTCCCGTCAAGTGTCGGGAAGGTCAGGCATCGCAACCGACACAATTGGACTCTCCTTGGGGATTTGTGATTTAGAAGAATGCACAGTTCTTTGCTGTGCTTTTGCCATCTTAACTCTTTTAAGTTTTCTAGCAGGAGGATGAGTGCTTCCATCCTCATGTGAAGCTGAACCACTAGCCATGAACATAGGCCAGGCCCTCAGCCGTTCCTTGCCACTCCGTGTCGTAAATGGCACATTGGCAAGTTTACGCTTCTCCTCAGACGATTTTGATTTAGATTTTTGGGTCATTTTCACTGAGCTTTATTTTTTTGAATTTTACATGCTCTCTACTATGACATTGGGCATCGGCCTTGGCAGACGACGTTGATGGCATTTCATCGTCTCGGCCATGACTACTGGCAGCAGATTCAGCACGAGGTGGAAGTGGATCTTGACCTTTCCCTATTTTACCCTCCACATTTTTGTTCTCCATTTTTTAATGTATGGAATTATATGCCAGTAATATATCAATAGCAATGGCCTACTACTATATATACTGCGCACAACTGAATTGCACCACAGGTATGGATGGATAGTATACTTGACGACACAGAGGTAGGTCAAGCAGTGGCCTACTGTACCGTACTGCTATATATTATATACTGGTGGTCAGCAAACTGTGCAAAACTGAAATGCACCACAGGTATGGATGGATAGTATACTTGACGACACAGAGGTAGGTAGAGCAGTGGCCTACTGTACCGTACTGCTATATATTATATACTGGTGGTCAGCAAACTGTGCAAAACTGAAATGCACCACAGGTATGGATGGATAGTATACTTGACGACACAGAGGTAGGTAGAGCAGTGGCCTACTGTACCGTACTGCTATATATTATATACTGGTGGTCAGCAAACTGTGCAAAACTGAAATGCACCACAGGTATGGATGGATAGTATACTTGACGACACAGAGGTAGGAAGAGCAGTGGCCTACTGTACCGTACTGCTATATATTATATACTGGTGGTCAGCAAACTGTGCAAAACTGAAATGCACCACAGGTATGGATGGATAGTATACTTGACGACACAGAGATAGGTAGAGCAGTGGCCTTCTGTACCGTACTGCTATGTATTATATACTGGTGGTCAGCAAACTGTGCAAAACTGAAATGCACCACAGGTATGGATGGATAGTATACTTGACGACACAGAGGTAGGTAGAGCAGTGGACTACTGTACCGTACTGCTATATATATAGTTATACTGGTGGTCAGCAAAATTCTGCACTGTCCTCCTACTATATACTACAATGCAGCACAGATATGGAGCGTTTTTCAGGCAGAGAACGTATAATACTGGTGGTCACTGGTCAGCAAAACTCTGCACTGTCCTCCTACTATATAATACTGCTGGTCCCCAGTCCCCACAATAAAGCAATTAGCACACTGAGCACAGATATTTGCAGCACACTGAGCACAGATATGGAGCGTTTTTCAGGCAGATAACGTATAATACTGGTGGTCACTGGTCAGCAAAACTCTGCACTGTCCTCCTACTATATAATACTGCTGGTCCCCAGTCCCCACAATAAAGCAATTAACACACTGAGCACAGATATTTGCAGCACACTGAGCACAGATATGGAGCGTTTTTCAGGCAGAGAACGTAGATATTTGCACTTGCAGCACATTGAGCACAGATATTTGCAGCACACTGAGCACAGATATTTGCAGCACACTGAGCACAGATATTTGCAGCACACTGAGCACAGATATTTGCAGCCCACTGAACATAGAAACTGAGAGGACGCTAGCCACGTCCTCTCACGATCATCTCCAATGCACGAGTGAAAAATGGCGGCGACGCGCGGCTCCTTATATAGAATACAAATATCCAGAGAATCCGACCGCGGGATGATGACGTTCGGGCGCGTTCGGGTTAACCGAGCAAGGCGGGAGGATCCGAGTTGCTCGGACCCGTGAAAAAAAAGGTGAAGTTCGGGCAGGTTCGGATCTTGAGGATCCGAACCCGCTCATCACTACATAAGACCCATTGGGGCAGATGTATTAACCTGGAGAAGGCATAAGGAAGTGATAAATGCAAGGTGATACACGCACCAGCCAATCAGTTCCAATATGTAAATTAACAGGAGCTGATTGGCTGGTGCGTGTATCACCTTGCATTTATCACTGGTTTATCACTTCCTTATGCCATCTCCAGGTTAATATATCTGCCCCATTGGCTTTAAAATGGGAACAAAAGCAGAGCCAGGATGCTCTAGACCTGCGAGTCTGACTTTTATTTTGGTTAAATGATTGAAAGGAACACAGGAATAGAATATGGGATACAATGTAATGGACCAGTGTCAGTGTGGTATCATGAAAGTCCGCTAATGTTTAATAAATATGATTTGTATTTGTTATAAGGGGGTAAATGCAATTCATGGGATTAATTTGGATTTTGCTAAATAATTTAAGGCTGTTCTACACAAAAATACCTGGTAGATAGCACAAGAGCAAATATGGGTATAAACACTGAATGAAGATTGAGAGACAAATGGTAATTAGAAATGGAACAGATTCAGCCTGGGGGAGGGAGAGGGGGGGGGGAATATTCTTCAAGGATCATTATTGATACAAATCCTTTTCAGTTATTGAGTTATCTCATTATTTCAATGAGTGACCTTGTAGACAGCCTAGAAATAGGGAGTCCATGGGGAGTAGAACACAGTAATGAGCTCCATATTCAGGTTTGGTAAGGGTCTGATGATGCTGGTCCATCCTCATGTGGTTAGCCCTCTGCTCTGCTGAGTGGGTGTAGGAGTGGTCCGCACACCCTAATTTCCAATTGCATCTACAGGTACTACATCGCTGTGGCTGAAAATATAATACACAATCCAATATGCAGGTGCTCCCTGACACTTTCTTTCTGATGGGAACCTACACTGACCAGGAACGCAAGTCCCACAATAAAATGATAAAGTGTTAGTGCAGATACCCATCTGCAAGAGAACACCTTGCCGCGGTAGACTGACATCCACAATTTGGTCAAAATGTGCACTGAGAACCTCA
Source organism: Pseudophryne corroboree (assembly GCF_028390025.1). NCBI lineage: Eukaryota > Metazoa > Chordata > Amphibia > Anura > Myobatrachidae > Pseudophryne > Pseudophryne corroboree. The sequence continues at coordinate 88,411,363 of NC_086448.1, forward strand.
CGTTTACTCTAAAAGCCAGTATGTAAAATCATAGAATCAGTGGGAGGCACAGAATTCCATTTGCACACATCCACCGCATTAGGGTGGTCATTCCGAGTTGTTCGCTCGCAAGGCGATTTTAGCAGAGTTGCTCACGCTAAGCCGCCGCCTACTGGGAGTGAATCTTAGCATCTTAAAATTGCGAACGAAAGATTCGCAATATTGCGATTACAAACTTCTTAGCAGTTTCAGAGTAGCTTCAGCAGCTATTTTATCTACAGCAGCCCAGCTTTTCCTGGAACACCAGCTGGTACGATCCTGGGCTATCTCCATTACTACAGACGGGCCTGGTAAGGACTTTCCACCTAGAGGATAATAAGAACTGTCTCATGCTACCAGAGCCCTGTGGCCATTACCATCTTGTAGTACCCAGGAACTGTGTCATTTAAACTGCTGATTTTATGTTTTCCTTTTATTGCTGCTGTGATACGGAGTTTGTCAAATAAACAACATTGACTTTTATTTTGGTTGTCGTGGTCACGCCTTCGGGCAATCTTCTTACATGTAACTTACATGTCTAGGGGTTTGATATAACCTCCCAGGTTCCACTACACCTCAGCCCCTACAACTAAGGCTACCTCCCGTCAGCTCAGGCCCTCAGTTGTGACACAGGGGGAGTGCAAATGGTGGAAGGCGCAACCTCTTCCCGTCAAGTGTCGGGAAGGTCAGGCATCGCAACCGACACAATTGGACTCTCCTTGGGGATTTGTGATTTAGAAGAATGCACAGTTCTTTGCTGTGCTTTTGCCATCTTAACTCTTTTAAGTTTTCTAGCAGGAGGATGAGTGCTTCCATCCTCATGTGAAGCTGAACCACTAGCCATGAACATAGGCCAGGCCCTCAGCCGTTCCTTGCCACTCCGTGTCGTAAATGGCACATTGGCAAGTTTACGCTTCTCCTCAGACGATTTTGATTTAGATTTTTGGGTCATTTTCACTGAGCTTTATTTTTTTGAATTTTACATGCTCTCTACTATGACATTGGGCATCGGCCTTGGCAGACGACGTTGATGGCATTTCATCGTCTCGGCCATGACTACTGGCAGCAGATTCAGCACGAGGTGGAAGTGGATCTTGACCTTTCCCTATTTTACCCTCCACATTTTTGTTCTCCATTTTTTAATGTATGGAATTATATGCCAGTAATATATCAATAGCAATGGCCTACTACTATATATACTGCGCACAACTGAATTGCACCACAGGTATGGATGGATAGTATACTTGACGACACAGAGGTAGGTCAAGCAGTGGCCTACTGTACCGTACTGCTATATATTATATACTGGTGGTCAGCAAACTGTGCAAAACTGAAATGCACCACAGGTATGGATGGATAGTATACTTGACGACACAGAGGTAGGTAGAGCAGTGGCCTACTGTACCGTACTGCTATATATTATATACTGGTGGTCAGCAAACTGTGCAAAACTGAAATGCACCACAGGTATGGATGGATAGTATACTTGACGACACAGAGATAGGTAGAGCAGTGGCCTTCTGTACCGTACTGCTATGTATTATATACTGGTGGTCAGCAAACTGTGCAAAACTGAAATGCACCACAGGTATGGATGGATAGTATACTTGACGACACAGAGGTAGGTAGAGCAGTGGACTACTGTACCGTACTGCTATATATATAGTTATACTGGTGGTCAGCAAAATTCTGCACTGTCCTCCTACTATATACTACAATGCAGCACAGATATGGAGCGTTTTTCAGGCAGAGAACGTATAATACTGGTGGTCACTGGTCAGCAAAACTCTGCACTGTCCTCCTACTATATAATACTGCTGGTCCCCAGTCCCCACAATAAAGCAATTAGCACACTGAGCACAGATATTTGCAGCACACTGAGCACAGATATGGAGCGTTTTTCAGGCAGATAACGTATAATACTGGTGGTCACTGGTCAGCAAAACTCTGCACTGTCCTCCTACTATATAATACTGCTGGTCCCCAGTCCCCACAATAAAGCAATTAACACACTGAGCACAGATATTTGCAGCACACTGAGCACAGATATGGAGCGTTTTTCAGGCAGAGAACGTAGATATTTGCACTTGCAGCACATTGAGCACAGATATTTGCAGCACACTGAGCACAGATATTTGCAGCACACTGAGCACAGATATTTGCAGCCCACTGAACATAGAAACTGAGAGGACGCTAGCCACGTCCTCTCACGATCATCTCCAATGCACGAGTGAAAAATGGCGGCGACGCGCGGCTCCTTATATAGAATACAAATATCCCGAGAATCCGACCGCGGGATGATGACGTTCGGGCGCGTTCGGGTTAACCGAGCAAGGCGGGAGGATCCGAGTTGCTCGGACCCGTGAAAAAAAAGGTGAAGTTCGGGCAGGTTCGGATCTTGAGGATCCGAACCCGCTCATCACTACATAAGACCCATTGGGGCAGATGTATTAACCTGGAGAAGGCATAAGGAAGTGATAAATGCAAGGTGATACACGCACCAGCCAATCAGTTCCAATATGTAAATTAACAGGAGCTGATTGGCTGGTGCGTGTATCACCTTGCATTTATCACTGGTTTATCACTTCCTTATGCCATCTCCAGGTTAATATATCTGCCCCATTGGCTTTAAAATGGGAACAAAAGCAGAGCCAGGATGCTCTAGACCTGCGAGTCTGACTTTTATTTTGGTTAAATGATTGAAAGGAACACAGGAATAGAATATGGGATACAATGTAATGGACCAGTGTCAGTGTGGTATCATGAAAGTCCGCTAATGTTTAATAAATATGATTTGTATTTGTTATAAGGGGGTAAATGCAATTCATGGGATTAATTTGGATTTTGCTAAATAATTTAAGGCTGTTCTACACAAAAATACCTGGTAGATAGCACAAGAGCAAATATGGGTATAAACACTGAATGAAGATTGAGAGACAAATGGTAATTAGAAATGGAACAGATTCAGCCTGGGGGAGGGAGAGGGGGGGGGGAATATTCTTCAAGGATCATTATTGATACAAATCCTTTTCAGTTATTGAGTTATCTCATTATTTCAATGAGTGACCTTGTAGACAGCCTAGAAATAGGGAGTCCATGGGGAGTAGAACACAGTAATGAGCTCCATATTCAGGTTTGGTAAGGGTCTGATGATGCTGGTCCATCCTCATGTGGTTAGCCCTCTGCTCTGCTGAGTGGGTGTAGGAGTGGTCCGCACACCCTAATTTCCAATTGCATCTACAGGTACTACATCGCTGTGGCTGAAAATATAATACACAATCCAATATGCAGGTGCTCCCTGACACTTTCTTTCTGATGGGAACCTACACTGACCAGGAACGCAAGTCCCACAATAAAATGATAAAGTGTTAGTGCAGATACCCATCTGCAAGAGAACACCTTGCCGCGGTAGACTGACATCCACAATTTGGTCAAAATGTGCACTGAGAACCTCACGTTTACTCTAAAAGCCAGTATGTAAAATCATAGAATCAGTGGGAGGCACAGAATTCCATTTGCACACATCCACCGCATTAGGGTGGTCATTCCGAGTTGTTCGCTCGCAAGGCGATTTTAGCAGAGTTGCTCACGCTAAGCCGCCGCCTACTGGGAGTGAATCTTAGCATCTTAAAATTGCGAACGAAAGATTCGCAATATTGCGATTACAAACTTCTTAGCAGTTTCAGAGTAGCTTCAGACTTACTCGGCATCTGCGATCAGTTCAGTGCTTGTCGTTCCTGGTTTGACGTCACAAACACACCCAGCGTTCGCCCAGACACTCCTCCGTTTCTCCAGCCACTCCCGCGTTTTTTCCGGAAACGGTAGCGTTTTTTCCCACACGCCCATAAAACGGCCTGTTTCCGCCCAGAAACACCCATTTCCTGTCAATCACACTACGATCGCCTGAGCGATGAAAAAGCCGTGAGTAAAAATACTAACTTCATAGCAAATTTACTTGGCGCAGTCGCAGTGCGGACATTGCGCATGCGCACTAAGCGGAAAATTGCTGCGATGCGAAGAAATTTACCGAGCGAACAACTCGGAATGACCACCTAGTTTATCTGATACACACATTAGCAGTAAGTAGTACATCGGGCTCCCACAGCTGCCTATTACAGCCACTAAGCACAAAAATCCTTATTGGCATCTATGTCTTCTGTTATTCTGTTACTTCAACAATGTGATATCAACAGGACAGTGGGAGTAATTCTGAGTTGATCGCAGCAGGAACTTTTTTAGCAGTTGGGCAAAACCATGTGCACTGCAGGGGAAGAAGATGTAACATGTGCAGAGAGAGTTAGATTTGGGTGAGTTATTTTGTTTCTGTGCAGGGTAAATACTGGCTGCTTTATTTTTACATTGCAATTTAGATTGCAGATTGAACACACCCCACCCAAATCTAACTCTCTCTGCACATGTTATATCTGTCCCCCCTGCAGTGGACATGGTTTTGCCCAACTGCTATCAAAGTTCCTGCTGCGATCAACTCAGAATTAACTCCAAAGTTCCTTGGGGTCATGGAGACTTACCTCAGGGTAGCACACACACCTGTCACAATTACACTTGCATTGCATGAACGGTACTAGATGTGGATGTTCGCCTGTATGCCACATGGAAGTCACATCGCTGTTACACATGCTCTTTTTTAAATATCTGTCGCCGTTATAAGAGCTGTAGACGTGAGACTGATATCTGCATCTCTGCATATCCCGTAAGTCTGACTACAAGCTCTGGATGTTCAAACCAGCACTCTAATAAGGGCCCCGTACCCTTATGTGACCACATGTCGCAGGCAATCATCCGGCAGCCTCCAGGAGGGCAGGATCGCCCAAGATACATCGTATGTTGCCCTTTTGCATAAGATGTATCCTGGGCGATCCCAGCCATGCCCCCAGATCGGACCTGATTGAATGTGCAGCACATTCAATCTAGAGGATCCGATTCGATGCTCAACGGAACGTGGATCGGAAACACCTCCAAAATACCCGATTTCATCCGATATATCTGGGCGAAATCGGGCATTATCGCTCTAGTGTATGGGGCCCTTTACCAAGTTAGAGAGCTAGCGACAAGAGAGCTGTCAATAAACAATCTGTGCCAGGGATACGGCAGGGAGAGTAGTCATAAATAGAGGTAAGGAGAATAACAGGCACAATAGTGGAAACGTCGGGAGAATCAGGAGCATCGCTAGAACAAGAGCAACAACAAACTGGTCTGAACGCCAAAACCAGCAATCTGTGCACGCCACCAATCAATATATAAAGCACCTGTGACCAATCACTGCGCCTCAATCAGACTCCGGTTACCGCAGTGACAGACAGATGGCTGCTTCATGGTATGACCTCATGATGATTAAGGGGTCTATTTACTAAGCCCTGGATGGAGATAAAGTCGCTGGAGATAAAGTACCAGCCAATCAGCTCCTAACTCAGTCTGTGACATGTCAGTTAGGAGCTGATTGGCTGGTATTTTATCTCCAGCGACTTTATCTCCATCCACGCTTAGTAAATAGAACCCTAAGTCTAAGGAGTGGCGATAGATGACCGGAATCACACCCTCAAAAAATATGCATGAAAATATTAGTCAACGCCTGAAGATCTCTCACCTCATACTTGCCTGTTTTTGCAGATAGGACTCTGGGAGATCTGTCCTGTGGAAAGTCCACGTGGGAGGGGTGAATGTGTGATACTGTGATTTTTGTTATCCTGACCCTGACTCAACATGATTTCCCCCCCCCTCCCCCTCCCCAATTTGCACCATTACAGCTGAGGGGACGGGCCGCAATTACTCCATTTGTAGCGAATCACAACCATTACCTCATCCACTTCACAGAAGGTGGCAGTACTGTATGTGGGAGAGTTGCCACCAACACATATGGTAATCTCCCGGGCCAGTAGGTAGCAATGGATCACCTTTAAAATTTGTCCTTATGTATGCTTTGATCCATAAACATATCCCTTGTGACGATGCAACGCTAAATAATACCTGTTTCCAACCTACTGTATGAACAGTTTTTAGTAATCACTCAGGACAGACAAAAAGGCAAACTAATTATTATTTTTAAAATATATATATATATATATATATATATACACACAGCACTCCGGCACTCCTGGCCTCCCCAATTGGGTGTAACTTGCTCCGGTGCCCTCCTCAGGGAAGAACCCTTGTATGCACACAAATAAAAAATATGAGGCGGCACTCAGCAGACTTGTGAAAAAATTCAATAAAGTGTATTCAGTACGGCCAACGTTTCGGGGACCACCTCCCCGTCCTGTGAATTTTTTCACAAGTCTGCTGAGTGCCGCCTCATATTTTTTATTTGTGTATATATATATATATATATATATATAATTTGTAAAAAAGAAAAGAAAAAAAGAATAGCAGATACAATTTGGAAAATGGGTTAACTATGATTATGGGGAAACCCTTTGAAAATGGGTATGTCACAAATACCTTTTCTGCCTTTCTTTAGCGTGATATGTTGGCAAGATGCTTTACAGTAAAGGTATAATATCTGGCTAGTTATTTCATTTAAATAATATAGTTTACAATTTAATATGGTCCTCATTATTTAACAGAAGATGCCTTGGGTGTGCTAGTCCTGCTGTGGAGAGTCGTTAATCTGACTCTCGTTAACAATAACCTTACCTTACATGGCACGGCCCCTTCCCCTGTTAGCAGCCAGTGATCAGGATTCCGTTTTCCCAGTATTCTATTCTGAGATTCATATAAGTTTTTCCGAACATGCCAACAAGTAAAGTGTGATCACCTCAGGCTGCTTCTATAAGAAATAAACAAGTAAGTGCATACTGCACTATAAATGGAAGTGTTTATATTAGTGATGAGCGGGTTCGGTTCCTCGGAAACCGAACCCCCCCGAACTTCACCCATTTTACACGGGTCCGAGGCATACTCTGATTCTCCCGTATGGCTCGGTTAACCCGAGCGCGCACAAACGTCATCATCCAGCTGTCGGATTCTCGCGAGATTCGGATTCTGTATAAGCAGCCGCGCGTCGCCGCCATTTTAACTCGTGCATTGGAAATGTTAGGGAGAGGACGTGGCTGGCGTCCTCTTCGTTTATTCATTGTTGATGCAAATATTTGTCCTTGCTTATATCTTAATTGTGGGGACTGGGGAGCAGCTGTATATTAATATAGGAGGAGTACAGTGCAGAGTTTTGCTGATCAGTGTCCACCAGTTTTATCCGATCTCTGCCTGAAAAAAACGCTCCTTATCTGTGCTCAGTGTGCTGCATATATCTGTGCTCACACTGCTTAATTGTGGGGACTGAGGAGCAGCTGTATTATATAGCAGGAGTACAGTGCAGAGTTTTGCTGACAGTGACCACCAGTATACGTTGTCTGCCTGAAAAATACTCCATATCTGTGCTCAGTGTGCTGCTTTATTGTGGGGACCACCAGTATAATATTATATAGGAGGAGGACAGTGCAGAGTTTTGCTGACCAGTGACCACCAGTATACGTTGTCTGCCTGAAAAACACTCCATATCTGCGCTGCATTGTAGACAGTATATAGTAGGAGTACAGTGCATCATTTTGCTGACCACCAGTATATAATATATAGGAGTACGGTACAGAAGGCCACTGCTGTATCTACCTCTGTGTCGTCAAGTATACTATCCATCCATACCTGTGGTGCATTTCAGTTTTGCACAGTTTGCTGACCACCAGTATATAATATATAGCAGTACGGTACAGTAGGCCACTGCTGTACCTACCTCTGTGTCATAAAGTATACTATCCATCCATACCTGTGGTGCATTTCAGTTTTGCACAGTTTGCTGACCACCAGTATATAATATATAGCATTACGGTACAGTAGGCCACTGCTGTACCTACCTCTGTGTCGTCAAGTATACTATCCATCCATACCTGTGGTGCATTTCAGTTTTGCACAGTTTGCTGACCACCAGTATATAATATATAGCATTACGGTACAGTAGGCCACTGCTCTACCTACCTCTGTGTCGTCAAGTATACTATCCATCCATACCTGTGGTGCATTTCAGTTTTGCACAGTTTGCTGACCACCAGTATATAATATATTGCATTATGGTACAGTAGGCCACTGCTCTACCTACCTCTGTGTCGTCAAGTATACTATCCATCCATACCTGTGGTGCATTTCAGTTGTGCGCAGTATATATAGTAGTAGCCCATTGCTATTGATTGATACTGGCATATAATTCCACACATTAAAAAATGGAGAACAAAACTGTGGAGGTTAAAATAGGGAAAGAGCAAGATCCACTTCCATCTCGTGCTGAAGCTACTGCCACTAGTCATGGCCGAGACGATGAAATGCCATCAACATTGTCTGCCAAGGCCGATGCCCAATGTCACAGTAGAGAGCATGTAAAATAAAAGAAACAAAAGTTCAGTAAAATGACCCAAAAATCAAAATTGAAAGCATCTGATGAGAAGCGTAAACTTGCCAATATGCCATTTACGACACGGAGTGGCAAGGAACGGCTGAGGCCCTGGCCTATGTTCATGGCTAGTGGTTCAGATTCACATGAGGATGGAAGCACTCATCCTCTCGCTAGAAAAATGAAAAGACTTAAGCTGGCAAAAGCACAGCAAAGAACTGTGCATTCTTCTAAATCACAAATCCCAAAGGAGAGTCCAATTGTGTCGGTTGCGATGCCTGACCTTTCCAACACTGGACGGGAAGAGCTTGCGCCTTCCACCATTTGCACGCCCCCTGCAAGTGCTCGAAGGAGCACCCGTAGTCCAGTTCCTGATAGTCAAATTGAAGATGTCACTGATGAAGTACACCAGGATGAGGATATGGGTGTTGCTGGCGCTGGGGAGGAAATTGACAAGGAGGATTCTGATGGTGAGGTGGTTTGTTTAAGTCAGGCACCCGGGGAGACACCTGTTGTCCGTGGGACGAATATGGCCATTGACATGCCTGGTCAAAATACAAAAAAAAATCAGCTCTTCGGTGTGGAATTATTTCAACACAAATGCGGACAACAGGTGTCATGCCGTGTGTGGCCTTTGTCAAGCTATAATAAGTAGGGGTAAGGACGTTAACCACCTAGGAACATCCTCCCTTATACGTCACCTGGACCGCATTCATCAGAAGTCAGTGACAAGTTCAAAAACTTTGGGTGACAGCGGAAGGAGTCCACTGACAACTAAATCCCTTCCTCTTGTAACCAAGCTCCTGCAAACCACACCACCAACTCCCTCAGTGTCAATTTCCTCCTTACACAGGAAAGCCAATAGTCCTGCAGGCCATGTCACTGGCAAGTCTGACGAGTCCTCTCCTGCCTGGGATTCCTCCAATGCATCCTTGAGTGTAACGCCTACTGCTGCTGGCACTGCTGTTGTTGCTGCTGGGAGTCGATCGTCATCCCAGAGGGGAAGTCGGAAGACCACTTGTACAACTTCAAGTAAGCAATTGAGTGTCCAACAGACCTTTGCGAGGAAGATGAAATATCACAGCAGTCATCCTGCTGCAAAGTGGATAACTCAGGCCTTGGCAGCCTGGGCGGTGAGAAACGTGGTTACGGTATCCACCATTAATTCAGAGGCAACTAGAGACTTGATTGAGGTACTGTGTCCCCAGTACCAAATACCATCTAGGTTCCATTTCTCTAGGCAGGCGATACCGAAAATGTACACAGACGTCAGAAAAAGAGTCACCAGTGTCCTAAAAAATGCAGTTGTACCCAATGTCCACTTAACCACGGACATGTGGACAAGTGGAGCAGGGCAGACTCAGGACTATATGACTGTGACAGCCCACTGGGTAGATGTATTGCCTCCCGCAGCAAGAACAGCAGTGGCGGCACCAGTAGCAGCATCTCGCAAACGCCAACTCGTTCCTAGGCAGGCTACGCTTTGTATCACCACTTTCCAGAAGAGGCACACAGCTGACAACTTCTTACGGAAACTGAGGAACATCATTGCAGAATGGCTTACCCCAATTGGACTTTCCTGGGGATTTGTGCCATCGGACAATGCCACCAATATTGTGCGTGCATTACATCTGGGCAAATTCCAGCACGTCCCATGTTTTGCACATGCATTTAATTTGGTGGTGCAGAATTATTTAAAAAACAACAGGGGCGTGCAAGAGATGCTGTCGGTGGCCAGAAGAATTGCGGGCCACTTTTGGCATTCAGCCACCGCGTGCCGAAGACTGGAGCACCACCAAACATTCCTGAACCTGCCCTGCCATCATCTGAAGCAAGAGGTGGTAACGAGGTGGAATTCAACCCTCTATATGCTTCAGAGGATGGAGAAGCAGCAAAAGGCCATTCAAGCCTATACATCTGCCCACGATATAGGCAAAGGAGGGGGAATGCACCTGACTCAAGCGCAGTGGAGAATGATTTCAACGTTGTGCAAGGTTCTGCAACCCTTTGAACTTGCCACACGTGAAGTCAGTTCAGACACTGCCAGCCTGAGTCGGGTCATTCCCCTCATCAGGCTTTTGCAGAAGAAGCTGGAGACATTGAAGGAGGAGCTAAAACAGAGCCATTCCGCTAGGCATGTGGGACTTGTGGATAAAGCTCTTAATTTGCTTAACCAGGATTCACGGGTGCCAATCTGTTGAAATCAGAGCACTACATGTTGGCCACCATGCTCGATCCTAGATTTAAAACCTACGTTGTATCTCTCTTTCCGGCAGACACAAGTCTACAGAGGTTCAAAGACCTGCTGGTGAGAAAATTGTCAAGTCAAGCGGAACGTGACCCGTCAACATCTCCTCCTTCACTTTCTCCCGCAACTGTGGGTGCGAGGAAAAGGCTAAGAATTCCGAGCCCACCTGCTGGCTGTGATGCAGGGCAGTCTGGAGCGAGTGCTGACATCTGGTCCGGACTGAAGGACCTGGCAACGATTACTGACATGTCGTCTACTGTCACTGCATATGATTTTGTCACCATTGAAAGAATGGTCGAGGATTATATGAGTGACCGCATCCAAGTAGGCACGTCAGACAGCCCGTACGTATACTGGCAGGAAAAAGAGGCAATTTGGAGGCCCTTGCACAAACTGGCTTTATTCTGCCTAAGTTGCCCTCCCTCCAGTGTGTACTCTGAAAGAGTGTTTAGTGCAGCCGCTCACCTTGTCAGCAATCGGCGTACGAGGTTACTTCCAGAAAATGTGGAGAAGATGATGTTCATCAAAATGAATTATAATTAATTCCTCTGTGGAGACATTCACCAGCAGCAATTGCCTCCTGAAAGTACACAGGGACCTGAGATTCCAGTGGGGACGAATTAATAATCTGTGAGGAGGGGGATGTACACAGTGAAAGGGGTGAGGAATCGGAGGATGATGATGAGGTGGACATCTTGCCTCTGTAGAGCCAGTTTGTGCAAGGAGAGATTGACTGCTTCTTTTTTGGTGGGGGCCCAAACTAACCAGTCATTTCAGTCACAGTCGTGTGGCAGACCCTGTCACTGAAATGATGGGTTCATTAAAGTGTGCATGTCCTGTTTATACAACATAAGGGTGGGTGGGTGGGAGGGCCCAAGGACAATTCCATTTTGCACCTCTTTTTTCTTTAATTTTTCTTTGCATCATGTGCTGTTTGGGGACAATTTTTTTGAAGTGCCATCCTGCCTGACACTGCAGTGCCACTCCTAGATGGGCCAGGTGTTTGTGTCGGCCACTTGGGTCGCTTAGCTTAGTCACACAGCGACCTTGGTGCACCTCTTTTTTTCTTTGCATCATGTGCTGTTTGGGGACTATTTTTTTGAAGTGCCATCCTGCCTGACACTGCAGTGCCACTCCTAGATGGGCCAGGTGTTTGTGTCGGCCACATGTGTCGCTTAGCTTAGCCATCCAGCGTCCTCGGTGCAAATTTTAGGACTAAAAATAATATTGTGAGGTGTGAGGTGTTCAGAATAGACTGAAAATTAGTGTAAATTATGGTTATTGAGGTTAATAATACAATGGGATTAAAATGACCCCCAAATTCTATGATTTAAGCTGTTTTTGAATCCAAAACACACCCGAATCCGACAAAAAATTTTCAGGGAGGTTTTGCCAAAACGTGTCCGAATCCAAAACACGGCCGCGGAACCGAATCCAAAACCAAAACACAGAACCCGAAAAATGTACGGTGCACATCACTAGTTTATATATGGGTGTTTTGTGTGGCCCCTCACCGACACAGAATTAACCCTCCCTTTTAGCACCTGAGTGACATTACAATCTGATTGAGCAGCTTTCCATTTTGTGTATTATATGGGTGTTTTGTACAGCAAGATAGCAAATCATTACAAAAAAAATAATCTCTTGTGCTCAGACACTTGGGTGTGAGTGGTATAAAGTGCACAGATAGTAGCACACGTCTTATGCTTTCCTCTGCCCTGGCTAGCTAGTGGGTGTGAGCAAAAAATTATCAGGGGTTCCCTAATCAAGTAATCATATGGAGGTTGTCAGGGATCAGCATTCAGTGATGTCTCACCAGCGCGCTGGTGTGCAGGCCTCCGGAGGTCATGGCCCCAGTTGTGGCTGTATGAACATCCTGTCTGCAGAGCGCAGTATCCACTATCGTGCTGAACGCCTGTAGTCCATCCTGCAGGTACCCTCCTGTGTACTGGCCATATGTACAGCATGGGCGCCGCCATGACACTTGCGGTCAGCTGACCTGAGAGCACCCAATCCTGCGCTGTGTTGCTCACACGATCCAGGTTTCCAATAACTTTCAAACATGGGGTATAAGTCCAGAGCATCGGCTCAGTCTCACCATCTTCGACAACGCTTTGCATTGCTGCATAGCATCTCCTGGTTCCAGTCTCCAATCTCCAGTTTCCAGTTCCAATCCCAATCTTCAGTCTCCAGTCTTCAATCTCCTGTTTCCAGCGATCTCCTATTTCAGGCATCTTCAGTGATCTCCCGGTTCCAGTATTCTCGTGGAACTACAGGTCTCAGCTGTGTTTCCCATAGCAACCAATCAGATTCTATTATCTTCTATAAGCAGCTAGATAAATGTTAAGTAGAACCTGATTGGTTGCTATGGGAAACATCACCAGTTCTAAAAATCTAGCACCTTAGTAAATTGACCCCATTCAGTGTATTAGAAGGTATTAGTAAAGCCCCGTTCACAGTGTAATTCCCGTGTCTTAGCTTCATGATCCTGGTCAGGAGCAGGGTCGGGGACCCAGGACTTAGGGTCTAAGGGTGTGTACACACGGCGAGATATTTTTTTTCGATTTTGACTATATAGTCAAAATCGCAAGAAAAGTTAGTGCAGATCGCAAGTTGAAAGTCACCTTGTGATCCCGATTCGATCCCGATGCGCGGTCCCGCCAGGTCGGCATCGCAAGGAAAGATAGACTGTGCAGGCAAGTCAACCCTTGCTAGATCGGTGTACTATCTAGTTCATCTCACATGTCAATGACATTTCACATAAGCCAAAATCGTAAGCACACATAGTCCATATCTCAAGAAAAGTTAGTCAAAGTCTGTGCTATCTGGGCTCCGGGGAGTTCAAGGGAAATCGCAAGTGAAAATCGGGCATAGCAAGGATCTCACCATGTGTACACACCTTAATTCAGATCTGATCGCTAGGCAGCGATTTTTGCACTGCTGCGATCAGATAGTCGCCGCCTACAAGGGGAGTGTATTTTAGCTGTACAAGTGTGCGAACGCATGTGTAGCAGAGCTGTACAAACAGATTTGTGCAGTCTCTGCACAGCCCAGGATTTAATCAGCCGCTGTGATCACATCAGCCTGTCCGGGACCGGAATTGACGTTAGGAACCCTCCCTGCAAACGCTTGGACATGCCTGCAATTTTCAATCCAGACACTCCCTGAAAACAGTCAGTTGACACGCACAAACACTGCCTTCCTGTCAATCTGCTTACGATCGCCCGTGCGAACGAATCTGTTGCACAAACCCATCGCTGAGCCCCTGTGCATTGCGGTGCATACACATGTGCAGTGATAAAGCTAAATATTTATCTTATTTAAAACCCTTTAAGAGGTCTAAGAACACTGTACGCTATTGACGTATGGAGTACCGTAAGGGTACGCACGTTGCGTAACAATCGCTTAGCCGTGGTCGAGACGCTCAAGCGTCACGTTCGCTCACGGCCAAGAGATCACAGGCAGGTACGCTATTGGCTGCCGACTAACGTAATGGTTCGCTATAGCGTAGCGGACGCTCGGGACCACGAGGAGATCACCAGCGGCGCAGACGCTCACAATGTTTAAACCTTTATATCTAAACCATAAACAATGTAATATGCAGTAAAACCTTAGTGTAGAGATAGGGTGTAGATGCAACACAGTGTAACCTTATTAACTTTAAAGCTGTTCGAGCGTCACCGACGCTCTGAGAATACTTAACACTATAAGAAATACACAACTACCGGGCTTAGGGTCTAACGCCTTATATGAATGTTATACTTGAAAATGAATAATACAGTACAAGTCATACACTACAATATAACATAGACTAACTAACCAGATAACTACACAGGAAATACAATACAATACTATTACGTTTAAGGGAATACGAGAGAAAGAGGAGGAGAGAGAGAGAGAGAGAGAGAGAGAGAGAGATATGGCTCACAATAACAAGAAAGACAATATGATTGCGGAGAAAGCTTACGCACAAAGGGAACGATCGCATGCGCCTCTGGACATCCAGCTCCCGATTATCAGCAATGAGAACCGTTGAAGAGTGAGCTGGATGTGATCGGCTTGTCTATTTATGCCCCACACACAATACAATTCAATGGTCCCTACAATCTCATTGTTTATTGGACACAGGAATTCGTCTTCGCATTATAACAAAAGGTCATAGGTTGATTCATACAGGTGGGCTGTGACAATTTCCAACTGCTCAGGTGGGTGGGAAACTAGGTTTCCCGCCGCATGGATAAGTAAGTGCAAATAATAGTAAATGGACATAAACTTCTTATGTCCATAACTATTCGCACGAGCGATTAATTCGCTTCAAACCAACACCGGAATATTGCTAATTAAATACTCTTCCGATGGATACTAAACACCACTGTATTACTCCTGTCTGACCCTTCGTATCAAACAAAGAGAGATTTCTCTGTCCATGAACATGCTACATTAACCAAACTTTCAGAATCTATCAAAGGGACCATGATCTACAAAATACATTATATAGTGAAAATATGTAACGAAAGATTCGCCCGCTAGACGCATACAATCTCTACCGTAAATGCGCATACCAAGCGCCTGCGGGTGCCCGCAACAGCGAGTATGCGCACGCACGGGAGAGCGCACGCATGCGCAGCAGGGACACATATGAGGTGCAAATATGGCAGTGTGCGTCGTGATATTTTTCTGACTTTGACAGTCCACCCTTTGGCAGTCAACAATAACTGCCACTTCCTAAAACATTTCAAAAAGAGAAAAATATATGTCAAGTGTAAATACATTTCCATGGTTGGGTAGGGGAGGAGAGGAGAAGGTAGGAAAAGGGTATGACCTAGTGAGATAGCAGAAGCATGTGTGTATGAATCCGTGTTTGGGGGTCATGTATCATCGTGCCGTACATGTTTTAAATCAAGCTTCGAGGTATTGCGAAGTATACATTTGAATTCCTTCTTATCCCGCGGTACGGGTCTGTGGATGGGCTGTCAAACTTTACCGAGCTCTTTTCGGATTTTGGTTGCAACAAAATGGGGGAGCACATTTTAGTTGATGATACATGAATGGGGGAATATGTGATTGCTGATATCTGTGCCTGTATTCCCTATCGACTATGTGTGTCATTGCCTGAAGGTTGTAGAGATGAAGAAAAAGAACACTTATGGTAAATGCAGTGGTATTCTATGTCAGGTTAATGAACATTTGTCGGTTGAAGTCTTGTTCGGTGTCTGTTGAATGCAGTCTTCTTTGTGCTTTTGCCCAAAAGGTGCGAGCAAAAGCTTTGTCAATGTCCATAGACTTACAAAAGTGTTGGGCTAGCGTAATTGTAAAATTTCTAGGGAAACTGGGGGTCTATGGCATAGTTCATCAAATATCTGTGTATAAGGTTGTCAAAACTTCTTCTTTAATCCATCAGTTGTCTGTATACTGGATCATCAAATTCCTCGTCCAAGTGGGTCTTTTTACCTTGGAGAAAACGGAAAAACAGGTGAAAGAAACTGACCGTAGAAATCGCATTTTCATCACATCATTGTTTCTACAGTTGGGTCATAAATCAAATCCATTGGAATTATAATTTCCTCACTCCTTAAACTCATTACCCTGGTACTACGTTTGCACTTCGTTAAAGCCTGAATGCATCTAAATATCAAGCCAATCGTTATGACGACACCCAAGATACATAGGAGAAACTTCCCTACATCCATTATGACTCCTTGAGCCCATTCTCCTAAACCAGAGAACCAATTTCGCGGGTTCAACCATGACACCCAACCAGTCAGCTCATTACCTACAGCAGCAAGAGTGAGATTGTGTCTCCTGCGAGATTCCCACTTCAATTGGAGAATATCGTCCATCTTTTGGTCTATGACCTCGACCGGGTCCTCGGTACTATTCGATATATATGTGCAGCATTTCACGCCGTACTGCGTTGTCAGTGTGACGCAATATCCGCCTGTCACTGCCGTGAGATAATTGAGAACCATTCTATGCTGTACCAGTTCTGTTTTATAAGCTTGAAGTTCTCTTCCAGTATACCTAAACGTGTCATCATACATTTCAGTGATATTATCTAACAAATTTGCAAGCGCAGATATGTATTTATAATTCAACACTCCTCTGGCGGTGCGAGTGAAATCTAACGCGATTAGAAACTGAATCCCGGTGGATTCATGGATCATGTCAGAGGCCGGATGCTCTGTTCTTTCTATCAGGTGCCGTTTAACTACGTGCTCGTAATGAGTATGAGTATAAGGAGCTTGGGCAACACGGTGTATATCTTTCATTTTGGCATGTGATACAGTCATTACCTCAGGCAGTACTTTTCCAATATAACACAATCCTTCAGAGTTTGGGGCAAGCCACTTATACGCCTTCCTCCCGCATATGAAATATGCATCATCGGGGAGAACATATGGGACGGAGTAGGACATAACCATATTACACATCCTCCATGTGAAATCTCCTACCCCTAATTTCTCCCATCTGTCTAGTACACGTATCAGTTTGTACGATATGTGCACAGTATCCTGGTGATACCTCTCCAATTCTCGTAATCCTACTTCCTAGGGTATACCTATATCGGAAAGATTTTTTCTCTACTGGCTATGTGGCGCATAAGCTCTGTATCTGTAGGCATTCTATCTGCTCTATATGAAAAGGTCATGGTTTGGTTACTCCATGACACTTCCCAATTTCCCGGCTTTCGGGGATTGGAAATGTTAAAACATACTAGGGATCTATCCACATGATATTGGTGGAGCTTCAAACTAGGAGGACTGGAGATATTAAACCTCCTGTCCACCGGCCTCCCACCACTTAGCTCAAGTACCTCCCCTATCGTTAAAGGAAATGGTACTAGTCCTGATTTGCTATGACCTTGAGGTACTTGAGAGCATACCCAACAATCTGTTTGGTTTAACACACTACCCACTAAGGCAGTGGTTCCCAAACTGTGTGCCGTGGCACCCTGGGGTGCCTCGGGACACTTGTAGGGGTGCCTTGGATTGGTGGTCCAGGGCCAGGCAAAATTATTTCTGGTCAATGTAATAGGCAATACCAGTGCTGGGGGCTGTTAATCATAAAATATGTGGACAAACAGAAGCAAATCTTGTCCCTCACCATACAATTTAACTAACGGATGACACATAGACACAATTTACTTTATTTAATATTTCTTTGTCCTGGAGGTGCCGTGAAAAAAATTCTTATGCTCTAGGGTGCCGTGATTCCAAAAGGTTTGGGAACCACTGCACTAAGGAGTGATAGTCACTCAATAGATGCCGGTCCATGTGGATATTAAAACTGGATTGGCATTTCTTAATGCACCCATCCTCAACTACGTTGTCACAGAGCCTACAGATACAGTTTTCTTCAGCTAACAATCCTTCACAATGTTTACAAATAACATGGCTGCTAGATCGTTTCCGGTACTCGCCTTTTGCTTGGTGGTTGTGTTGCTATTGGAAATTTACACCTCTGTCTCAGTCATCGGGATCTTTCTGGATCCTTTCTCGACCTCACTGGTACTCTCGCCGGAACAGACTGCTCTGGTCAACATCATGGTCAACAGGAAAATCCATATCACAGTCTCTTTGGGCAAGTCCATCTTACAGGAAGAGAAAAGAAGAAATTTGTAATGGGGGTACAGAAAAACAGTTTGAGGGGGAGAGAAACTTGTTACGATAATTAGTTCTCTCGTCTTGTTGTTCCTCTTGTTCTGCTGTCATCTCAAAGGTGCTGTCTCTCAGTCTTCCAACCGAACATTCCGATGATGCAATATTCCTTCCAAACCAGCGATCTTTCTGTAAGGAGCAAAAAATCTTGCATTACCATTTGTCTAACTGAGGTGTGACATACCATCTTTAAAACATAAAAACATGAGTGAGAAGAGGGAGAGGGAAAAAAAAACAACAAGAGAGAGAGAACCGTTCATATATGTATATATCACATAAATCAACAATAAACAACAGGGAAAAACATTTTTCAAACATTTTTAAAACATTGTCAGATCATCAGGCTGTCATATCTACATGTCCAATGGTTTCCTTGCGCAGTCCCTCCCACCAGCACCTCCATACTCCACCCTTTGTATCTGGCCAGGATACATTGATGTGGGTAGGTCGTGCTGGGGTTTGGTAGACTTCTGCAAAGACCAAGCAGACATGCAATGTTTGAGTCCTACCAATAATCGTCAGAGATGGGGAGAGAAAAAGAAACATTTCACAAATACATTTACAACGTTTCACCCGGTCATTCCTGTGTCTTCAGGGAATGACCTCCCAATTTGTTAACCATAACCTCAGGCTTACCATCAATCCTAATAATCACCTTTCCTGACTATATATTATGGGTGTGGCCCAAAATTCTTCCTATATGATCCCTGGTTACAATTTGGTGTGTCCTAACTTTTGCTCATTTTCATGTCTAGGGGGTCTGACTTTATGTGGGCTGTTACAGTTACTGGCATAATGCCCTTCTCTTTTACAAAGGTAACAAACCCTGGGTTTCCTCCAAGTGTCAATGACCTGAGGTCTTGGTTGATTTGATGCCTCCTCAAACGCTCGGATGCTCATCACCATCAACCGTTTTCCCTGTACTTCCCTGATTCCTTGGATACCATGATTATGTTGTTGTCTAGGGGGCTGATGTGACTTTTGTCTGCTTCCTGATCTACAATCTCTTGCAAAATGACCTTCCTTCTGGCAATTGTAACAGATTTCCACATTTAAATTTCTCGCAGGGGTTTGGGGCTTATGCTGGAGTGGTCTTGTGGTTAGGGCCTGTATACTTGCGGCCATTAACTTATCACTTTGTGACTCCCTGTGTCTGGTGATATTTCGATCATGATCAATAGCGGCCTCTCTTAATGCGGCCACTGAGATATTTCTCCAGTTTGGGTTGGTGGTCTGTACCCTTGTTCTCAATACCTCCTTTAAACCATTCATTAATACCTTAACCGCTATTTCTCTATGCTGTGCGCATGTTTTGATGTCTGTGATCCCAGTGTTCCTAGCCATTACTTGCAGTGCTCGATTGAAATAATTGGAAATACTTTCCCTTTCGTTTTGTCTTATGGAGAAGATTTCATTCCACTTGACAACGGCAGGGAAATATACTTCCAACTGTTGGTTTATCTGCTTAATACATTCCTGATTGTGTTCCTCCGTTTGAGGTACTTCTGTGTCTAATTGACAATCAGTAATAAATTTCGCAGAGTCAACACCGGAGGGCAAACATGCCCTCAGCACTGTCCGCCACTCTTTGTTGGTGGGTTCTGTTGAGTTTCCTAGTTCTTTAATGAACCTTTGACATGCGACTAGATTTTTCCTAGGATCAGGAAATTCAGACATAATTGATCTCAATTCGGTCCGGGACCATGGACAGCGCGTTGCACTGTCCTGGACGGGAATGGTTCCCTGATCGTCAGTCTTCCCATTGGGGACTGTGATCACCCTGACAGGACTAAACTCAATTACATCACCTTGTTTTGGTCTTACAATATGGGGTACATTTGTTTGTGCGTGATATAAAACATTGTACGTACCTGTGGACACGACCTCACCTGACCCTCCGTTAGGGGGTTTGATTATTGCCTTTACCGATTTGGTCGCGTCCACCTGGATGTCTTGTGTGATGGCTGCTGGAAGAGGTGCCGACATCGTGTTGGGCTCACTTTCTTGTTTGTATTCCTGAGGGAAGTTTGACATGGGGTGCGACTTGCACGGGTTAACATTTGTAATTTTTACACTTTCATTTTCATAAACATTATTACATTTTACACTTTCATTCTTAATACAGTTACTAAGTGCATTTTTATCGTACACCATTGTGCCTTTCTCCGCAACCATAATCCTCTCCATTGCCATATCTCTCCTCCCAAGATGAGAGTCAGATATGTCAGTTAACTCTCTTTGCATTTCACTTTCCTGTTGCCATAATTTTAAACAATCATAATGTTTGATCCGTCTCTTTGCTGGTTTAATAAGACCTATCCTTCTCCTTAGATTTAGTAACACTTCTGGGCTAAAGCTACCTATTCTTGGGAATTTCTCCCCGTCATGTACAGTCATTCTTTCCCATTCATCACATAAAACCTCTGTGTGTGAACCGTATTTTTCACACATTACATACCTTGCCGACCCGATTGGTCGGTTTACTAAATCAACCCGAACCGAGGTTGATCGCCCCCTACCTGAACAACTGGCCCCCATAACTTGCAGGTGTTGCTTTTCTTCAGCGAACCCTTACAAAAACCAAGATGTCCGGGGCAGGCTGGCGGTGAAGTTTACCGAGTACTCCACTCACTTCTCGCCCACGTTGGGCAGTAACACAATCACTGTATCCAGAGCTGTTGTACCAAACCTAGGGCCCCTGTGAACCTTTATTTACTGGGGCGCGTTCCCCAGCAAGTATCGGTTGTTGGATAGTTCCTGAGTGACCAGCAAACTTCCCTTAAAATAAAAAAAAATTCACAAATCACGTTAAAATGTACAAATAGCGTTTATGACCTTCGTACACAAATGGTACCGGTCAGGTTTACTAATACACACAATTACGTGCGGTACAATCGTTCAGCACATAAGCAACTAATCTTATGTGCGGAGCGACCAGTGGAATCGAAAATGACTGCTGCGAATTCCTTCAGCCAGAGCTTTATGGCCTATATGGGTTCCGCACCAACCCTTCTTGGTGTTGTGCTACTCGTCTCTATAGCGGACTTCTTAGTCTGCTGTAACTGGACCTCCTGGTCTTGTTATAAGACCTCCTGGTCTGCTGCTACAGTGTGACCTCCTGGTCTGCTACACTCTAATGCTCAAATTTTATGTTTAACCAGGGATGCCTCCCTAGCCACCATGCACGTCACTTACATGTATGTACCTTCACGAGAACTCGATACTTTTCTTGTGGTTCAACCTCAAAATTGTATATAACACACTCACTCACCACATGTACACTTTTGTTTCTATTTCTATTTCTGCGCAGAAATTTTTCTTTAAACCAGATGTGTTGTAAATTTGGAGAAGGATCTGTTAATTTAAATTTCGGATATTAAAATAGATTTGCGCTATTTATCGCGTTTTGCGCTATTTATCGCCTGTTGCGCTATTTATCGCCTGTTGCGCTATTTATCGCCTGTTGAAAATCAACACTATCGTGTGACTTGAGTTACGTGGGCGTACCCAGACGCTCCGTTGCGTAATTTACGTTGCGTGCGTCGGCCTTTGCGTACGCGAGTCTCAGCCCTTTGTTAGAGACACGTGTACACAAAACCAATGTCCACCGTGACACAACTAACACGTTTATCAATGTAGATGATCCTCGATCATCTACCGAGCACCACGCCAATCTCTCCTTGTACCTTTAGGTAGAGTTGCGTGTGCGCTTTACAATTTATCCCTTAATATATTACTTTTACACTTTTAACTATGAAATAGCGACAAATTTCTTTTAGCCCGTTTATCAATTATAAAATGGCAAACAGGAGAGTGATATATGAAAATACACGAAAAAGAAATGCAGATATGCGTGTGTGCGTACGCAAGATAGAAATAAACAGTTTTAAAAGACACTAGCGTGTTGTTCTTACCTCCGGTTCCGGATTCCCTCAGCACCCTTTACTAAGCGAAGCAGACGCTTATCCCGTCAGCACTGCGAAGAATATGATCTCCCGCCCTTTGCTGATGGATAATGTCTGCTGAAATTACCTAGCAGAGATATGTGAAGGACTGGACGAGCCGCCAATTGATAAAGCTAAATATTTATCTTATTTAAAACCCTTTAAGAGGTCTAAGAACACTGTACGCTATTGACGTATGGAGTACCGTAAGGGTACGCACGTTGCGTAACAATCGCTTAGCCGTGGTCGAGACGCTCAAGCGTCACGTTCGCTCACGGCCAAGAGATCACAGGCAGGTACGCTATTGGCTGCCGACTAACGTAATGGTTCGCTATAGCGTAGCGGACGCTCGGGACCACGAGGAGATCACCAGCGGCGCAGACGCTCACAATGTTTAAACCTTTATATCTAAACCATAAACAATGTAATATGCAGTAAAACCTTAGTGTAGAGATAGGGTGTAGATGCAACACAGTGTAACCTTATTAACTTTAAAGCTGTTCGAGCGTCACCGACGCTCTGAGAATACTTAACACTATAAGAAATACACAACTACCGGGCTTAGGGTCTAACGCCTTATATGAATGTTATACTTGAAAATGAATAATACAGTACAAGTCATACACTACAATATAACATAGACTAACTAACCAGATAACTACACAGGAAATACAATACAATACTATTACGTTTAAGGGAATACGAGAGAAAGAGGAGGAGAGAGAGAGAGAGATATATGGCTCACAATAACAAGAAAGACAATATGATTGCGGAGAAAGCTTACGCACAAAGGGAACGATCGCATGCGCCTCTGGACATCCAGCTCCCGATTATCAGCAATGAGAACCGTTGAAGAGTGAGCTGGATGTGATCGGCTTGTCTATTTATGCCCCACACACAATACAATTCAATGGTCCCTACAATCTCATTGTTTATTGGACACAGGAATTCGTCTTCGCATTATAACAAAAGGTCATAGGTTGATTCATACAGGTGGGCTGTGACAATTTCCAACTGCTCAGGTGGGTGGGAAACTAGGTTTCCCGCCGCATGGATAAGTAAGTGCAAATAATAGTAAATGGACATAAACTTCTTATGTCCATAACTATTCGCACGAGCGATTAATTCGCTTCAAACCAACACCGGAATATTGCTAATTAAATACTCTTCCGATGGATACTAAACACCACTGTATTACTCCTGTCTGACCCTTCGTATCAAACAAAGAGAGATTTCTCTGTCCATGAACATGCTACATTAACCAAACTTTCAGAATCTATCAAAGGGACCATGATCTACAAAATACATTATATAGTGAAAATATGTAACGAAAGATTCGCCCGCTAGACGCATACAATCTCTACCGTAAATGCGCATACCAAGCGCCTGCGGGTGCCCGCAACAGCGAGTATGCGCACGCACGGGAGAGCGCACGCATGCGCAGCAGGGACACATATGAGGTGCAAATATGGCAGTGTGCGTCGTGATATTTTTCTGACTTTGACAGCAGTTTTGACTTGATTGCCCGCTGTGCGAAAAATGATTAGGTCTGAATTACCCCCTTAGTTTGGGTAGTCTCCTTTTACACTGACCAAAATCCAAATGTGCAAAATCCCGGGATTTTTATGGCAGTGTAAAAGGGGCTTAACTTAAGTCATATTAGTCACAGGGTTGTTAGTACATCGCTAGTGTTTGTTTGGGTCTTACTGGCCTCACACAAGTCACTGTCCAACTCCAGTTGCCCGACTCCCTTACCCCGCCGCATATTCCCTTGTCTCCAGCGATGTTGTCAGAGGGATGTCTGTCTGCCATAAATTTATTATATCTCCACTGACGTCCTACCAGATTTTCCCGTAAATTTAAGATGGTACAAAAGTTCTCCTTCAATAAAATCAGTGTCTTAGTGCTACCGCAAACATATTATTAACCCTTGCAATGAGATGTATAAAATAAAACCTAGCTGTTACAATAGATATACCAGACTATTTAATAGAATCATAAAACATGAGAGATTAAGACTAACAGACAAAAACATGTAACATTAGTGTTGGGATTAATACACCTAAATTGTTAAATCAATAACAAATTGACAATCTAATTAAGACAGTCCTTATTAATACAATATATTTACATTTCTCATTGTGAGGAATAGTGTTCTCATAATAATTACATAATCAATGGTTTAATTCAACTGTCTCATCCAAGTTTCTATCATTCCCACATAAACAGACCTTTTGGGAATGTTAATGGATATTTCCTTTTTGTGGGAAGGGGTTTTGGTGTCAATTCTATACAACTAATCCTTGTTTCGGCAAATTTGCAATACGAGCCCAATTCTGAGTCAGACAGCGAAAACCATGAAAATGGCCGATGCTTTGCAACTGCGCATGCATTTAACTAGCTAAAAATATGCGCAGTGCAGGCGTTCATGATGTAGGCACGGTCTCAGAAATGTATTAGAAATATATTGGTTGTTAACGGGTGGTGACTGGGAGGTGGCTGCTCAGAGACATGGGGCCTATTTACTAAGCCTTGGATGGAAATAAAGTGGCCGGAGATAAAGTACCAGCCAATCAGCTCCTAACTGCCATGTTACAGGCTGGGTTTGAAAAAGGTCAGTTAGGAGCCTATTGGCTGGTACTTTATCTCCGTCCACTTTTTCTCCATCCAAGGCTTAGTAAATAGACCCCATAGAGTCTTACGGGCATGGTATGGGAGTGTTCCGGTCATGTCCCATAACATGGGGCTGCTGCAAGTTTCCATGGTGTGACCAATGCATGCGTCTAAAGACAGACAATATGGGTGTCATCACAGATCCATTTATAGGCTGCAAAGTGTTTCCATCTGCAGAGCAGACTGTCCCTCCACGGATCAGCAAGGCAAAGCTGCAACTCTAATAAGCACTCTGGTGTGTTCACCCTTTTCTTTCTTTCAGCGTGAATGATGGCAGAGTTCTGCAGATATTCCTTGCCACTGCGCAGGTGCTGTCAGTGTGCAGGTGCAGTAACACAATTGCCCTCTTTCAGGTTGTGGTGTCATAACCAATAACACCACAATGAAGGGGTGGTCTTCTGTATGCCGAATGTCGGGATCCCGGCGCAAAGTATACCGGCGCCGGAATCCCGACACCCGGCATACCGACAACTATTCTCCCTCGTGGGGGTCCACGACCCCCCTGGAGGGAGAATAAAATAGTGTGGCGCTCCTTTGCACTCGCCATGCTGTCGGTATGCCGGCGGTCGGGCTCCCGGCGCTGGTATGCTGGGCGCCGGGAGCCCGAGCGCCGGCATACCATACGACATTCCAATGAAGTGCCGGCAAATTTCAACGCCTAGGGGGAAATGTAATAGAGTCTGATTTATTTTCTGAGTTTGCGCAACAATCTTCCGAGACTCACAGTATGTAATAGCCTGCGAGTTTTAAAGTACCTATGTGACTTGAATTCGACACCATGCATGTTTTCTGGTGAGAAAACCTGCAAAAACCTGAGCGTTTCATTGCATACGGTGTCTTGGCTTTGAAAGCAGTGCAGTCATTGGTCTTTCAAAGTCACATGATTTTGACATAATTTGCCCTAGCAACTTTCACAGGTTTTATGAAGTTGGAGACAGGTGCAGAGGAGTGTTTGTCAGCGGTTCCCCTTTACACATCAGAGCTGTCGGGATGCCGGTGGTCACATAACTGACTGTAGCATCACCACACTGAAGATCCGGGCATCGGAGGGGGTAAGCACTTTTACCCCATCTACCCTACCCTAACCCTAAACTCTCGGGGGTGGGCTGCAAGGACTAACCCTCGTGGGGTGAGCTGCTAGGGCTAACCCTCTGGCGGTGGTGGCTAGAACTAACCCTCAGCTATCGGTGTTCCGGCGCCGGTCTCCTGAGTGGTGTCGGTATTCCAGCGTCGGTCATATGACTGGCGGAATCCCATACATTGGGATGCATATCCCTATTATAGGATCTGTAATGCAGAGATAGTGCGTATGAGCTCTGTCCTCTTAGTAACACGTAATATTGTGTACAGCCCTATCTCACATATCAGCACTTCCCTGGCATAGACTATTCTGTCCTCTATATGCATGGGTAGTCATCTGTGCTGTCATTCTTATATACGGTTTTATATATTACATCCCCATGGGGTGTCAGACACCTTATTGTGGATACATAAACATAGAAACATAGAATTTGATGGCAGATAAGAACCACTTGGCCCATCTAGTCTGCCCCTTATTTTTTTTTTTTACCATATTTGTATCTCAAACCTTATTTGATCCTTATTTCTTTGTAAGGATATATCTATGTCTATCTCATGCATGTTTAAATTGCTCTACTGTCTTAGCCTCTACCACCTCTGATGGGAGGCTATTCCACTTGTCCACTACCCTTTCTGTGAAGTCCTTTTTCCTCATATTTCCCCTGAACCTACCTCCCTCCAGTCTCAGTGCATGTCCTCGTGTCCTATTGTTTCTCTTCATTTGGAGTACAGTGGGTATAGTATTTATGACTGAACGGGTCTCTCTGTATGCAGCTTTAGAGCTGACGTACACTTTGCACTGCCCTAGTGACCCTAGTGCCCAGAGTCTACAGCGCTGCCGGCTAGAGAAGAGGGGGCCCAGGCGGTGTCTGCACACGGGCCTTCTCCTCTCTAGAAGCACCCCTGCCGATGGTAACTAGTTCTACCATAAATGGCAGAGACCCGTTTGGTTCCTCGCCATCATTGGAAGCTGTGGGCCCAATGGTATGTGTGTTTTATTTTAATGCTTACAGTGCTGCATATATCTGCTGGCTGTGGATGCAGTGAGGACAACCCGTGGCTCTCCGGCACTTGTTTAACTACATTTCCCATGAGCCTGCGCCATAGAGGGATGGTGCCTGCCAGGAAGTAGGCGGGGCTGAGCAGCTACTGGTCTCTCATGAGCTACGCAGTGCGGGGAGAGACGGAGCCTGCCAAGCAGCGTCAGTGTCCTCTGAGTCCCGAGTACTCCTGGCTGGGTATGACGAAGCAGCTACTGAAAGGCTAGCCAGCAGCAGCCACCGGAACCCCCCAATATCTTGTGCGCATGCGTGAAACCTGATGGTAAGAACCATCGATGGTACGTTACAGCATAGTTGTGTACCCAGTGCCAGATTAAGAGCCTCATAGGCCTGGAGCTGAAATTTCTCAAGGGCCTATTGCGTGTTGCCACATACACACATACTTTATATTCATCCACATTTTTTTATATACTGTATATACAGAAGGAGCCGCACTCACCTAGTGCGGCTTCATCGCAGACGTGCACTCCCGGCAGGACTAGGCAATCCGGCACCTAGCCCCACTACGGGAGTGCACAGAGACACTCCCATTGTAGTGAAAGGGACGCTCGCACTGCCCGGACACAGACGGAGCCACGATTAGTGTGGCTCCATGTGTGTGTGTGATATATATACACTGCTCAGAATAATAAAGGGAACACTAAAATAACACATCCTAGATCTGAATGAATGAATGAAATATTCTTATTAAATACTTTGTTCTTTACATAGTTGAATGTGCTGACAACAAAATCACACAAAAATTATCAATGGAAATCAAATTTATTAACCCACGGAGGTCTGGATTTGGAGTCACACTCAAAATGAAAGTGGAAAAACACACTACAGGCTGATCCAACTTTGATGTAATGTCCTTAAAACAAGTCAAAATGAGGCTCAGTAGTGTGTGTGGCCTCCACGTGCCTGTATGACCTCCCTACAATGCCTGGTCATGCTCCTGATGAGGTGTCTCCTGAGGGATCTCCTCCCAGACCTGGACTAAAGCATCCGCCAACTCCTGGACAGTCTGTGGTGCAATGTGGCGTTGGTGGATGGAGCGAGACATGATGTCCAAGATGTGCTCAATTGGATTCAGGTCTGGGGAACGGGCGGGCCAGTCCATAGCATCAATGCCTTGATCTTGCAGGAACTGCTGACACACCCCAGCCACATGAGGTCTAGCATTGTCTTGCATTAGGAGGAACCCAGGACCAACCGCACCAGCATATGGTCTCAAAAGGGGTCTGAGGATCTCATCTCGGTACCTAATGGCAGTCAGGCTACCTCTGGTGAGCACATGGAGGGCTGTGCGGCCCCCAAAGAAATGCCAACCCACACCATTACTGACCCACTGCCAAACCAGTCATGCTGGAGGATGTTGCAGGCAGCAGAATGTTCTCCTTGGCGTCGCCAGACTGTCACATCTGTCACATGTGCTCAGTGAGAACCTGCTTTCATCTGTGAAGAGCACAGGGCGCCAGTGGCGAATCTGCCAATCTTGGTGTTCTCTGGCAAATGCCAAACGTCCTGCACGGTGTTGGGCTGTAAGCCTAACCCCCACTGTGGATGTCGGGCCCTCATACCACCCTCATGGAGTCTGTTTCTGATCGTTTGAGTAGACACATGCACATTTGTGGCTTGCTGGAGGTCATTTTGCAGGGCTCTGGCAGTGCTCCTCCTGTTCCTCCTTGCACAAAGGCAGAGGTAGCGGTCCTGCTGCTGGGTTGTTGCCCTGCATCGGCCTCCTTCACGTTTCCTGATGTACTGGCCTGTCTCCTGGTAGCGCCTCCATGCTCTGGACACTACGCTGACAGACACAGCAAACCTTCTTGCCTCAGCTCGCATTGATGTGCCATCCTGGATGAGCTGCACTACCTGAGCCACTTGTGTGGGTTGAAGACTCCGTCTCATGCTACCACTAGAGTGAAAGCACCGCCAGCTTTCAAAAGTGACCAAAACATCAGCCAGAAAACATAGGAGCTGAGAAGTGGTCTGTGGTCACCACCTGAAGAACAACTCCTTTATTGGGGGTGTCTTGCTAATTGCCTATAATTTCCTCCTGTTGTCTATTCCATTTGCACAACAGCATGTGAAATTGATTGTCAATCAGAGTTGCTTCCAAAGTGGACAGTTTGATTTCACAGAAGTGTGATTGACTTGGAGTTGCATTGTGTTGTTTAAGTGTTCCCTTTATTTTTTTGAGCAGTGTGTATATATACTCACCAGACTTCTTTAAAAGTAGATCATTTATTTCAAAGCATGAGATAAAAAGTGACATTGACGTTTCGGTCCTGTATGGGACCTTTGTCAAGATACTAACACAGTGCAGTGAACAGACATTTATACCCACACAGGTTCCCACCCTCCAATCAAATGGGGAACACCCACAAATGCTGAACAGTATTGATATATATAGTTTCATCACTTAAAGAACCAAAAGAAAACCTGATGGGGTGCATATATTACTAACATTGAGATAAAGCAGCCAGCTGCTTCCCCCCATATAGCTGCATAATACATCTATCCAATAATGCCTACGTTGAAAAATACATGGGTTCAGTATTATTTGTCGATGGACAGTATGTCGGCTGTCAGTATACTGACAGTGGCATCCTGTCCATCAGACTCTAGACAGCCCCCATTAAGCCCCTAACCCTCACCTTTTCCTTACCCTAACCCTCCCCGGTGGTGCCTAACCCTAACCCTCCCCGGTGGTGCCTAACCTTAACCCTCCCCGGTGGTGCCTAACCCTAACCCTCCCCCTCCCCGCAAGGTGCCTAACCCTAACCCTCCCCGGTGGTGCCTAACCCTAACCATCCCCGCTAGGTGCCTAACCCTAACCCTCCCCGCTATGTGCCTAACCCTAACCCTCCCCGCTAGCTGCCTAACCTTAACCATCCCCGCTAGGTGCCTAACCCTATCCATCCCCGCTAGGTGCCTAACCCTAACCATCCCCGCTAGGTGCCTAACCCTAACCCTCCCCGCTAGCTGCCTAACCCTAACCATCCCCGCTAGGTGCCTAACCCTAACCCTCCCCGCTAGCTTCCTAACCCTAACCCTCCCTCCAATTACGTATCCTAACCTTCCAATCACTAAACCCTAACCCTCTTGTAATGGCTAAACCTAAGTGCCCCCCGCACGCGGCGGGACACAATAGCGTCCCACTGACAGAAGGGTTGGGATTCCGGGCTTCGGTATTTAGACACTGGGACCCCGAGTCCTGTCTGTATTTTGACGCCTTTCTGCTACGGACGGGATTCCGGTGTCGGTATTTCATGTGCCGGGATCCCGTCCATTGTTATTCTGACTGCAAGACCACTATGTTCTCCAAATATATATATATATATATATATATATATACATACGGATCCCTGCACTCTCACACAACTCTGCCAACAACTGGGGTGCCAATCAGAGTCCGACCCACATAGAGGTGGGACCCATAGTACAGTAAAAGGTTATCTACCTAGTGGAACAGATAGCACTCTCCACTTTATCTCAATAAATCGGCAAAAATAAGATTTTACTCACCGGTAAATCTATTTCTCGTAGTCCGTAGTGGATGCTGGGAACTCCGAAAGGACCATGGGGAATAGCGGCTCCGCAGGAGACTGGGCACAACTAAAGAAAGCTTTAGGTCACCTGGTGTGCACTGGCTCCTCCCACTATGACCCTCCTCCAAGCCTCAGTTAGGATACTGTGCCCGGAAGAGCTGACACAATAAGGAAGGATTTTGAATCCCGGGTAAGACTCATACCAGCCACACCAATCACACCGTATAACTCGTGATACTATACCCAGTAACAGTATGAAAACACTGAGCCTCTCAACAGATGGCTCAACAATAACCCTTTTGTTAACAATAACTATGTACAAGTATTGCAGACAATCCGCACTTGGGATGGGCGCCCAGCATCCACTACGGACTACGAGAAATAGATTTACCGGTGAGTAAAATCTTATTTTCTCTAACGTCCTAGTGGATGCTGGGAACTCCGTAAGGACCATGGGGATTATACCAAAGCTCCCAAACGGGCGGGAAAGTGCGGATGACTCTACAGCACCGAATGAGAGAACTCAAGGTCCTCCTCAGCAAGGGTATCAAATTTGTAGAATTTTGCAAACGTGTTTGCCCCTGACCAAGTAGCAGCTCGGCAAAGTTGTAAAGCCGAGACCCCTCGGGCAGCCGCCCAAGATGAGCCCACCTTTCTTGTGGAATGGGCTTTTACTGATTTAGGATGCGGCAGTCCAGCCGCAGAAAGCGCCAGCTGAATTGTGCTACAAATCCAGCGAGCAATAGTCTGCTTAGAAGCAGGAGCACCCAGTTTGTTGGGTGCATACAGGATAAATAGCGAGTCAGTTTTCCTGACTCTAGCCGTCCTGGAAACATAAATTTTCAAGGCCCTGACTACGTCCAGTAACTTGGAATCCTCCAAGTCCCTTGTAGCCGCAGGCACTACAATAGGTTGGTTCAAGTGAAAGGCTGATACCACCTTAGGGAGAAACTGGGGACGAGTCCTCAATTCTGCCCTATCCATATGGAAAATCAGATAAGGGCTTTTACATGACAAAGCCGCCAATTCTGATACACGCCTGGCCGAAGCCAAGGCCAATAACATGACCACTTTCCACGTGAGATATTTTAGATCCACGGTTTTTAGTGGCTCAAACCAATGTGATTTTAGGAAACTCAACACCACGTTGAGATCCCAAGGTGCCACTGGAGGCACAAAAGGGGGCTGAATATGCAGCACTCCTTTTACAAATGTCTGAACTTCAGGTAGTGAAGCTAGTTCTTTTTGGAAGAAAATCGACAGAGCCGAGATCTGTACCTTAATGGAGCCTAATTTTAGGCCCATAGTCATTCCTGACTGTAGGAAGTGCAGAAATCGACCCAGCTGAAATTCCTCTGTTGGGGCCTTTCTGGCCTCACACCAAGCAACATATTTCCGCCATATGCGGTGATAATGTTTTGCAGTTACATCTTTCCTGGCTTTAATCAGCGTAGGAATGACTTCCTCCGGAATGCCCTTTTCCTTTAGGATCCGGCGTTCAACCGCCATGCCGTCAAACGAAGCCACGGTAAGTCTTGGAACAGACAGGGCCCCTGCTGCAGCAGGTCCTGTCTGAGCGGCAGAGGCCATGGGTCCTCTGAGATCATCTCTTGAAGTTCCGGGTACCACGCTCGTCTTGGCCAATCCGGAACCACGAGTATTGTTCTTACTCCTCGTTTTCTTATTATTCTCAGTACCTTTGGTATGAGATGCAGAGCAGGGAACACATAAACTGACTGGTACACCCACGGTGTCACTAGAGCGTCCACAGCTATCTCCTGAGGGTCCCTTGACCTGGCGCAATATCTCTCTAGTTTTTTGTTTTGGCGGGACGCCATTATGTCCACCTGTGGCCATTCCCAACGATTTACAATCAGTGTGAAGACTTCTGGATGAAGTCCCCACTCTCCCGGGTGGAGGTCGTGCCTGCTGAGAAAGTCTGCTTCCCAGTTGTCCACTCCCGGAATGAACACTGCTGACAGTGCTAGTACGTGATTTTCCGCCCATCGGAGAATCCTTGTGGCTTCTGCCATTGCCATCCTGCTTCTTGTGCCGCCCTGTTGGTTTACATGGGCGACTGCCGTGATGTTGTCTGACTGGATCAGTACCGGCTGGTGTAGAAGCAGGGGTTTTGCCTGACTTAGGGCATTGTAAATGGCCCTTAGTTCCAGAATATTTATGTGTAGGGAAGTCTCCTGACTCGACCATAGTCCTTGGAAGTTTCTTCCCTGTGTGACTGCCCCCCAGCCTCGAAGGCTGGCATCCGTGGTCATCAGGACCCAGTCCTGTATGCCGAATCTGCGGCCCTCTAGAAGATGAGCACTCTGCAGCCACCACAGCAGAGACACCCTGGTTCTTGGAGACAGGGTTATTAGGTGATGCATCTGAAGATGCGATCCGGACCATTGGTCCAACAGGTCCCACTGAAAGATTCTGGCATGGAACCTGCCGAAAGGAATTGCTTCGTAAGAAGCCACCATCTTTCCCAGGACTCGCGTGCAGTGATGCACCGAGACCTGTTTTGGTTTCAGGAGGTCTCTGACTAGAGATGACAACTCCTTGGCTTTCTCCTCCGGGAGAAACACTTTTTTCTGGACTGTGTCCAGAATCATACCCAGGAACAGTAGACGTGTCGTCGGAACCAGCTGTGACTTTGGAATATTCAGAATCCAACCGTGCTGGTGTAGCACCTACTGAGATAATGCTACTCCTACCAACAACTGCTCCCTGGATCTCGCCTTTATTAGGAGATCGTCCAAGTACGGAATAATTAAAACTCCCTTTTTTCGAAGGAGTATCATCATTTCCGCCATTACCTTGGTAAACACCCTCGGTGCCGTGGACAGTCCAAACGGCAGCGTCTGGAATTGATAATTGCAATGCTGTACCACAAATCTGAGGTACTCCTGGTGAGGATGGTAAATGGGGACATGCAGGTAAGCATCCTTGATGTCCAGGGATACCATGTAATCCCCCTCGTCCAGGCTTGCAATAACCGCCCTGAGCGATTCCATCTTGAACTTGAATTTTTTTATGTATGTGTTCAAGGATTTCAAATTTAAAATGGGTCTCACCGAACCGTCCGGTTTCGGTACCACAAACAGTGTGGAATAGTAACCCCGTCCTTGTTGAAGTAGGGGCACCTTGATTATCACCTGCTGGGAATACAGCTTGTGAATTGCCGCTAGCACAGCCTCCCTGTCTGAGGGAGTAATCGGCAAGGCAGATTTTAGGAACCGGTGGGGTGGAGACGCCTCGAATTCCAGTTTGTACCCCTGAGATACTATTTGAAGGATCCAGGGATTCACCTGTGAGCGAGCCCACTGATCGCTGAAATTTTAGAGGTGGCCCTCCACCGTACCTGGCTCCGCCTGTGGAGCCCCACCGTCATGCGGCGGACTTGGAAGAAGCGGGGGAGGACTTTTGCTCCTGGGAACCTGCTGTTTGTTGCAGCCTTTTTCCCCTACCTCTGCCTCTGGACAGAAAGGACCCGCCTTTTCCTCGCCTGTTTTTCTGGGTCCGAAAGGACTGTACCTGATAAAACGGCGCCGTCTTAGGCTGTGAGGCAACATGGGGTAAAAATGCTGACTTCCCAACTGTTGCTGTGGAAACTAGGTCCGAGAGACCATCCCCGAATAACTCCTCACCCTTATAAGTCAAAACTTCCATGTGCCTTTTAGAATCTGCATCCCCTGTCCATTGCCGAGTCCATAAGCCTCTCCTAGCAGAAATGGACAATGCACTTACTTTAGATGCCAGCCGGCAGATTTCCCTCTGTGCATCTCTCATATATAAGACTGAGTCTTTGATATGGTCTATGGTTAGCAGAATCGTGTCCCTGTCTAGGGTGTCAATATTTTCTGACAGGGAATCTGACCACGCAGCGGCAGCACTGCACATCCATGCTGACGCAATAGCTGGTCTAAGTATAATGCCTGAGTGTGTATATACAGACTTCAGGATCGCCTCCTGCTTCCTATCTGCAGGCTCCTTGAGGGCGGCCGTATCCGGAGACGGTAGTGCCACCTTTTTAGACAAACGTGTGAGCGCTTTATCCACCCTAGGAGGTGTTTCCCAACGTGCCCTATCCTCTGGCGGGAAAGGGAACTCCATTAGTAACTTTTTAGAGATTACCAATCTTTTATCGGGGAAAGCCCACGCTTCTTCACACACTTCATTTAATTCTTCCGATGGGGGAAAAACTACGGGTAGTTTTTTCTCCCCAAACATAATACCCTTTTTAGTGGTACCTGGGTTTATATCAGAAATGTGTAACACCTCTTTCATTGCCTCAATCATGCAACGAATGGCCTTAGTGGACATTAGATTAGACTCATCGTCGTCGACACTGGTATCAGTATCCGTGTCGACATCTGCGTCTGCCATCTGAGGTAGCGGGCGTTTTAGAGCCCCTGATGGCCTTTGAGACGCCTGGGCAGGCACGGGCTGAGAAGCCGGCTGTCCCGCATTTGGCATGTCGTCAAATTTTTTTGCACGTAATTACTTCCATAAGACCATCCACTCAGGTGTCTGCCCCGCAGGGGGTGACATCACTTCTATAGGCATCTGCTCCGCCTCCACATAATTTTCCTCATCAAACATGTCGACACAGCCGTACCGACACACCGCACACACACAGGGAATGCTCTAACAGAGGACAGGACCCCACAAAAGAGTGAGAGTATGCAGGGACTAACTGAATTATGTCCCCTATAGCTGCTATTATATTTACTGCACCTAAATTTAGTGCCCCCCCCTCTCTTTTTTACCCTTTTCTGTAGTGCAGACTGCAGGGGAGAGCCAGGGAGCTTCCTTCCAGCGGAGCTGTGAGGGAGAAATGGCGCCAGTGTGCTGAGGGAGATAGCTCCGCCCCTTTTTCGCTGACTTTTCTCACGCTTTTTAATGGATTCTGGCAGGGGTATTTATCACATATATAGCCTCTGGGGCTATATATTGTGATATATTTGCCAGCCAAGGTGTTTTTATTGCTGCTCAGGGCGCCCCCCCCCCCAGCGCCCTGCACCCTCAGTGACCGGAGTGTGAAGTCGGTATGAGGAGCAATGGCGCACAGCTGCAGTGCTGTGCACTACCTTGGTGAAGACTGATGTCTTCTGCCGCCGATTTTCCGGACCTCTTCTTGCTTCTGGCTCTGTAAGGGGGACGGCGGCGCGGCTCCGGGAACGAACACCAAGGCCAGTTCCATGCGGTCGATCCCTCTGGAGCTAATGGTGTCCAGTAGCCTAAGAAGCCCAAGCTAGCTGCAAGCAGGTAGGTTCGCTTCTTCTCCACTTAGTCCCTCGGTGCAGTGAGCCTGTTGCCAGCAGGTCTCACTGTAAAATAAAAAAACCTAACATATACTTTCTTTCTAGAAGCTCAGGAGAGCCCCTAGTGTGCATCCAGCTCGGCCGGGCACAAAAATCTAACTGAGGCTTGGAGGAGGGTCATAGTGGGAGGAGCCAGTGCACACCAGGTGACCTAAAGCTTTCTTTAGTTGTGCCGAGTCTCCTGCGGAGCCGCTGTTCGCCATGGTCCTTTCGGAGTTCCCAGCATCCACTAGGACGTTAGAGAAAAAGTATTTAATGTAAAGGTAATCTCACAGTTCCAATGTAATATCCAATTCCGACGTTTCGGTCCACACCAGGACCTTTGTCAAGGAGCTACAGCATGGTCACAGCAGACATCATAACAGCATGGTCAGCATATTTGGGAACTGTTGTTACAGAGATGCTGCCTCACCGGCCCCCATTAAATATCCAGCTACATGCAGGGGTATGTTAACAGGCCCAACATTCCAACATCCCCATTCGGGGCAAGCAATACCTATCAAATATAGACTACATTGCAATATGGTCCACTTAATCTACATCCTTACGTGCCCGTGCGGACTATATTATGTGGGAATGACGACTAGACGGTTCCGTAACAGGATGGCGAACCACAGAACGTCAATACACCAGGCGATCAACACGGGAACAGCGACTTTGCCAGTGGCCAGGCATTTTTTTACTCTAAGACATCAAGTTTCTGACCTCAGGTCAAAACTGATAGACTGGATACCTCCATTACAGAGAGGCGGCGACTGTGGTCTCTTGCTCAGAAAACGAGAAAGCTTGTGGATACACAAACTGGACACGATAGCTCCAAAAGGAATGAATGAGAACAACCCTTTGTCTAATTTCCTAAAATAGACTTAGGAATCTAACTGGGATATTATATTTATAGTTATGATTATATTCATGGTTGTGTCTGTAATTGCATGAATATAAGTATAAGAACCTATTTTGTCACATGGGTATATTGGTAACACCGCACTGGTAATAGGAGTAATTGTGTATTTCATGTACCCCACTTTTTTGGTGTTGCTCCACAATTATAATTTATTTATATCCATGTCATTATGATTTGCAGTACAGTACTAATGTAGTGACTTCACCGGCCTCTATTATATCCAGCACAGAACATAACCTTAGATCCATTGGTCACACCAATTAATAATACGGCGGGGCCAAGTTATAAACTGGCCTGTGGTGGGCACCAAGCCCATCACTGCCAGTCAGTTATCTGCCTACTATCAATGTAATGAGGTGGTATTTAATATATTGCCCTGATGTCTCATAATCTGCGGTGGGCAAAACCTCCCCCCCCCCCCCCAGTACCGCTGACTCCACATCTGCCCAATAATATAGCCATTGGTTACTCCACCACCTCTCACCATGATTTATGTATCTATGTATTACTGCTGTGACCTG
This sequence comes from Pseudophryne corroboree, assembly GCF_028390025.1. Taxonomy (NCBI): domain Eukaryota; kingdom Metazoa; phylum Chordata; class Amphibia; order Anura; family Myobatrachidae; genus Pseudophryne; species Pseudophryne corroboree. The sequence goes on from NC_086448.1 coordinate 88,448,722, forward strand.
AAGCGTTTAACCGCTACTGTGGACACTGTAAAACATCACGCTCGCGCAAACCCCGGAAGTGACGCGTGCGTTCCAGCATGGACTTCCGGTTTGCGTTCCACGGCGTGCCCGTTGTACAGATCACACGCATGGACGCAGCACACCTCCTGTGAATCAGGAGGTGTTGCCTGCGGTCCAACCATGCGTTCCACCGCACTCCCAGGAAGTGGAGAGGCGGGACTGGTGCCCATAGCTGGATATTTAATGGGGGCCGGTGAGGCAGCATCTCTGTAACAACAGTTCCCAAATATGCTGACCATGCTGTTATGATGTCTGCTGTGACCATGCTGTAGCTCCTTGACAAAGGTCCTGGTGTGGACCGAAACGTCGGAATTGGATATTACATTGGAACTGTGAGATTACCTTTACATTAAATACTTTTTTGCTGATTAATTGAGATAAAGTCTGGAGAGTGCTATCTGTTCCACTAGGTGGATAACCTTGTACTATATATATATATATATATATATATATATATACTGAAATTCTGTATTTTTTTAGTGAGACACACACACTGTGTTTAATACACAAAGTTCTTAAAAATATTCTATTAACTTAACTTCATGCTGTGTATGTAAGATGTATATACGTAAATGTATTGTGTGTATGTACACAAACTTTGTTTAATGCACAAAGTTATTAAAAATATTGTCGAAAATTACTTTCAGGCTGTGTGTATAAGGTGTACATGAAACATAAATGCATTCTGTGCTTAGACTTACTGTAGGTACCATCACCATGATATCTCATTATGGTATGCAATTACTCCAAAATACGGAAAAATACGGTATCCAAAATAATTCCACTTTCGTGTTTTGGTTTTGGCTTGATTTTGGATCTGGATGATTTAAAAAAAAAAAAAAACAGAAAAAAGGCTAAAATCACAGAATTTGGGTTTAATTTTGCTCCTACAGTATTATTAACCTCAATAACATTCATTTCTCATATGTCCTAGAGGATGCTGGGGACGACATCAAGACCATGGGGTATAGACGGGATTTGCAGAAGACATGGGCACTCGAAAGAATTTTCATTGGGTGTGAACTGGCTCCTCCTTCTATGCCCCTCCTCCAGACCTCAGTTTTAGAATTGTGCCCAGGTCGACTGGATACACTCTGAGGAGCTCTACTGAGTTTCTCTGAAAATACTTATGTTAGGTTTTTTATTTTCAGGAAGATCTGCTGGCATCAGACTCCCTGCTTCGTGGGACTGAGGGGGTAGAAGCAGAACCAACTTCCTCAGAGTTTCATGGCCCTGCTTCTGGCTGACAGGACACCATTAGCTCCTGAAGAGAACTGAACGCTAGCCGTGTCTAGATGCTCACTCCCACAGCACGCCGTCACCCCCCTCACAGAGCCAGAAGTCAGAAGACATGTGAGTATGAGAAGATTGAACTTCAATCAAGTAAGTGACGGCTGAGGTACGACGTGGCTGGAGGGAGCGCAGCGCGCCATTGCTGCCCACACACAGACACTGCAGAGTGCAGGGCGCGGGAAGGGGGGGGGGGGGGACGCCCTGGGCAGCAAAATACCTCTATAAACAGTCTCTGAGGTAAAAAGGGTGGAGCTTCTTCCTCAGGCAGACAGCACACTGCGCAGCACCATTTTCTCTCTCTCTTCAGGCTGCAGAGATATAGCTGGTCCTCCTCCACTTCTGACTACAAGTATTCAGGGTGTAAATAAGGGGGGCACAAAGCAATTTGGGTGCTTTACAAATGTGTTTTACTGTGTAAAGAGTGTTGCATGTCAGTGGGCATTCTGTGTTCATGGACATTAAATACAGGCACTGGGGTTGTGAGCTGGCTGCTCCTATACTGTGTCCGTCTGACAGATTTTACTGTGGGTCTGTCCCCAAATAAGTCCCAGTGTGTCTGTGAGTGCTGTACAAGTGTGAGGCATGTCTGAGGCAGGGAGTTCCTCCCCGGGGGAAGCCATTTTAGGGACACAGAGTTGTAATGTGGTGGCGCTACCGGCACACCAAGAGCCTGCATGGGTGAAAGAGCTACGTGACAGTATACATCTCATTAACCGTAGATTGGATATGTCTGAATCTAAGGCTGCATGCTCGAGAAAATCTGTGGAAGATGTGATTTTTCAGGATGCTGTTATTCCTTATGCGGGCGGCCCCTCTGGGTCACATAAGAGACCATTTGCAAATGTTGTTAACACTGATACTGACACGGATTCTGATTCTTGTGTTGACGATAGTGAATCCAGAGAGATAGATCATAAATTGGCAAAAAGTATACAATATATGATTGTGGCTATAAGGGACGTGTTGGAGGTTACAGAAAGCACTCCTGTACCTCAGGAGAAAGCTTATTTATGTAAGGAAAAGAAATCCAAAGTCACGTTCCCTCCTTCACACGAACTAAATGCTCTGTTTGAAGGGATGTTTGTGAATCCTGATAACAAATTTCGTATTCCCAAAAGGATTCACATAGCTTATCCTTTCCCGGTTGAAGACAGGAAAAAATGGGAGTCACCCCTTGTTAGACAGTGCACTTTCCACGTTGACAAAGAAGGTAATTCTCCCTGCTCCTGGCACGGCTTCTCTTAAAGAGCCGGCAGACCGCAAAATGGAAACGACATTGAAATCCATTTATGTTACCAATAGTACACTGCTCAGGCCCACTATTGCCTGCGCATGGGTGAGTCGCGCTATTGAAAAATGGTCAGAAAGCGTGTCATCAAATATTGACATGATTGACAAAGATGAGATACTCCTTATGTTAGGGAATATCAAGGATGCTGCCGCCTACATGCTGGAAGCAATGAAGGATATTGGACTATTGAGTTCACAAGCCGCTACCATGGCAGTATCAGCTAGGCGGGCCTTATGTATTCGCCAGTGGAACGCGGATGCAGATTCCAAAAGAAACATGGAGGCTCTCCCATATAAAGGTGAGGCCTTATTTGGCGATGGCCTGGATGCGTTAGTCTCAGCGGATACCGCAGGTAAGTCAACATTTTTGCCCTCTGCGCCTGCACCGGCAAAAAAGACCTATCACCCGCAAATGCAGTCCTTTCGGCCCAATAAATACAAAAAGACGAGAGGTTCCCCCTTCTTTGCAGGTAGGGGAAGGGGAAGGGGAAGGGAAAAGAAGCCCACACCGGCTCCAGGTTCCCAAGAGCCAAAGTCTACCCCTAATTCTGCCAAATCCCCAGCATGATGCTGGTACTCCCTTGCGGGAGGCCGCTCGGGTGGGGGCACGTCTCAAACTCTTCAGCCAGAATTGGATTCTATCTGGCCTGGACCCCTGGGTGTTGCAAATAGTATCCCTGGGGTACAAACTGGCGTTTCAAGACGTTCCCCCATGCCAATTTTTCAAATCGACCTTGCCAGCTTCTCCGCCAGAGAGAGAAGCAGTAACAGCGGCAATCCAAAAATTATGTCAAGACCAGGTCATAGTCCTGGTACCATTGTCACAACATGGGTAGGGTTTTTATTTAAGCCTCTTTGTTGTTCCGAAGGCAGACGGCTCGGTCAGACCGATCTTAAATCTAAAAGATCTGAATTTCTTCCTGAAAAAGTTCAAGTTCAAGATGGAATCACTTCGGGCGGTAATTGCCAGTCTGGAGGAGGGGGACTAATTGGTGTCGGTGGACATAAAGGATGCTTACCTGCATGTTCCCATTTATTCTCCTCACCAGGCTTATCTGAGATTCGCGATTCAGGATTGCCATTACCAATTCCAGATGTTACCTTTCGGTCTCTCCACGGTGCTGAGGGTATTCACCAAGGTGATGGTGGAGATGATGGTCCTCCTTTGTCAGAAAGGAGTCAATATAATCCCTTATCTGGACGTCCTCCTGATAAAGGCGAGATCCAGGGAGCAGTTGTTACAAAACATCACACTCTCCCTGTCAATACTCCAACAACACGGTTGGATCATAAATTATCCAAAGTCACAGTTGGAACCGACGACAAGGTTGTCTTTCCTCAGGATGATTCTGGATAGAGAAGTTCAGAGAGTATTTCTTCTGCTGGAAAAGGCTCTGGAAATCCAGAAAATGGTAAAACAGATATTGAAACCATCAAGTGTGTCGATCCATCAGTGCATTTGGTTGTTGGGGAAGATGGTGGCAGCTTACGAGGCCATACAGTTTGGCAGGTTCCATGCCAGAGTATTCCAGTGGGACCTGTTGGACAAATGGTCGGGGCCACACCTACACATGCACAAAAAGATAATCCTGTCATCAAAAACCAGGATTTCGCTCCTGTGGTGGTTGCACAGCTTTTACCTGCTAGAGGGACGCAGGTTCGGGATTCAGGACTGGGTCTTAGTAACCACGGATGCAAGTCTCAGAGGCTGGGGAGCAGTCACTCAAGGAGAAAACTTCCAGGGACGTTGGTCACAACAGGAAGTCTGCCTTCACAAAAACGTTCTGGAGCTAAGAGCCATTTACAACGGCCTTCAACAAGCGGTACATCTTTTTCAAGACCGCCCCGTGCAGATCCAGGCGGACAATGTAACAGCAGTCGCATACATAAACAGGAAGGGCGGAACGAAAAGCAGAGCGGCAATGGCAGAGGCGACAAAAATCCTCCGCTGGGCAGTAAAACATCTACAAGCTCTGTCGGCAATATTTATCCGGGAGTAGACAACTGGGAAGCAGACTTCCTCAGCAGACACGATCTCCATCCAGGAGAGTGGGGCCTCCACCAAGAAGTCTTCGCAGAGGTGACAAGTCTTTGGGGAGTTCCTCAAATAGACATGATGGCGTCTCGTCTCAACAAGAAGCTTCAGAGATACTGTTCCAGGTCGAGAGACCCTCAAGCAGTAGCAGTGGATGCACTGGTGACCCAGTGGGTGTTTCCGTTAGTGTATGTTTTCCCTCCACTTCCGCTGATCCCAAAAGTACTCAGGATCATAAGAAAGACAAGGGTTCGAGCAATCTTCATTGCCCCAGACTGGCCAAGAAGGGCTTGGTACCCAGATCTTCAGCAGTTACTCATAGGAGATCCTCGGCCTCTTCCTCCTCAGGAGGACCTGCTGCAGCAGGGGCCATGTGTGTACCAAGACTTACCGCGGCTACGTTTGACGGCATGGCTGCTGAGCGCCGTATCCTAGCCAGGAAGGGTATTCCTAAGGAGGTCATCCCCACCCTTATTCAGGCCAGAAAGGGAGTAACATCAAAACATTACCACCGTATTTGGAGAAAATATGTGTCTTGGTGTGAATCCAAGAAGGCTCCTTCGGAAGAGTTTCACTTAGGACGTTTTCTCCATTTTTTGCAGGATGGTGTGGAGGCGGGCCTACGATTGGGATCAACCAAGGTCCAGATATTGGCTTTGTCAGTGTTCTTCCAAAAATAATTGGCCTCTCTTCCAGAGGTTCAGACCATTGTGAAAGGGGTTCTGCACATCCAGCCTCCATTCGTGCCTCCAGTGGCACCATGGGACCTTAACGTGGTATTGCAGTTCCTTCAATCGGATTGATTTGAGCCTCTACAAAAGATAGAGTTGAAATTTCTCACTTGGAAAGTGGTGATGCTTTTGGCATTGGCATCCGCAAGGCGGGTGTCTAAATGGGGGGCCTTGTCTCACAAGAGCCCTTACCTGATTTTCCATGAAGATAGGGCAGGGTTGCGAACTCGACAACATTTTCTTCCTAAGGTGGTTTCTGCTTTTCACATAAACCAACCTATTGTGGTGCCAGTAGTTACTGACACATTCACTGATTCAAAGTCTCTAGATGTGGTTAGAGCTTTGAAAATCTATGTTGCTAAAACAGCTTGTATATGGAAAACAAAGGCTTTGTTGTCCTGTATGATCACAACAAGATTGGCTGTCCTGCTTTTAAGCAGAATATTGCACGTTGGATTAGAAATACGATTCAGCAAGCTCATACTACGGCTGGATTGCCGTTACCGACGTCGGTAAAGGCCCACTCCACTAGGAAGGTGGGTTCATCCTGGGCGGCCTCGGCATTACAACTTTGCAAGCAGCTACTTGGTCAGGGTCAAACACATTTGCTACGTTCTACAAGTTTGACACCTTGGCCGACGAGGACCTAAAGTTTGGTCAATCGGTGCTGCAGGGTCATCCGCACTCTCCCGCCCATACTGGAGCTTTGGTATAGACCCCATGGTCATGATGTCGTCCCCAGCATCCTATAGGATGTATGAGAAAATAGGATTTTCTGGTGTATAACAATGTACAGTGTTTAAATACCTGTGCTAGTAGAGGTTACTCACCGCTTCCAGCCGTCACGCCGCCCAGGTCCCGGAACTGACGTCATTCCCCTCTCAGGAAGTGACGCGTCACCGGTCCGTCTAGCTGGCGTTCTCGGGCTGTGGGAAATAGGTAACCATGACAATGTAAACAAAGATCGTGATAACTCAATAAGATTCACAAAAAAACAAACATACAGTGCAGTGTAAATTACTCAAACCGCGTTGTCATTATTACATATATGTGCAATCGATTTAGGGCAAACAATAATTGTGGTGCTCACTGATGCTACAGCCTCTTGCAGGTTGTTTCAAGTGTAGTGGATGTACTACTTGTAGTTATTTGTCACCAGGGGATTTTTTCCAGCATCCCCATACAGGGAAGAAATACAGCATTAAATTCCCACTATCTTGTGACTCAAAATTTGTGGTCTATATGTTGACATGCCCTTGTGGGTTAACATATGTCGGCAAAACCGACTGTGCATTCAAAACAAGAATGGCGCAACATAGGTATGCCATACGGGAGGCTTACAAAGTGGGGACTAGTGACCAACCTGTGGCTCGCTACTTTGTGACAGCTAAACATGGTATGGCCACTTTGCGTTATAAGATCATTGATCAGGTTCCACCGTCGCTACGTGGAGGGGATCGATCTAAGAAATTGTTACAGGCAGGGCCGGCGCTGCCATTAGGCAGCTTTAGGCAGTTGCCTATGGGCGGCAGCCACTAGAGGGCGGTACACCACTCCTGCTGAATAAATTATGCTTAAAAAATTATTTTGTGTAAGCCAGCCTACCCTAGTGGCGATCGCGGCGCAGGTCTGGCCAGCCGCAGCCACCATTATCAGTCACCTTCACCCCAGCCCCCCCTCCCCCCCCTGTCCCCGTGCTGACCGTTCACGGAGACCCAGCAGCACAACAGCGGCTCCCGTTCACCCCTGCAGCTACACTGGCTATAGCTCAGCCAGGCAGGCTGCAGTGAAGGAGTGTATTCTCACCACAGGACAGCTGATGGACCTCCGGAATGCTACCACAATACGAGGGAGGGATCCTGCACACAGAGATAGAGAGGAGACTGCTGACGAGAACATTAATCACATTGGAAGGTATGAGGGCTGCACCATAGATTTACAGCCATACATACCAGCTACTTTAACCCTTAAAAGCAGCCCTGCACTGTGGGGGGAGTCTCTTTTGGGACACTATATTCCAGGAAGCAACTTGACCTAAAATAGCACTTTCTTGCCGTCTATCCAATAAACTGGCAGACATATTTTATATATATATATATACAGTGTCAGTTTAAGGTCCATGGGGGCCTGGAGCTTAAATTTTTGAAGGGCCTACTGTGTCCCGTCACAGGGTGTATGACCAGCGCCAGGTGGGTGTGGCTAGTGACTTGTGGGAGTGACCAGTGCGTATGGGGGGGGGGGGGGGGGGGTTCTTCAGAGAGGGATTGGTATGCACCATAGAGAGCATAGCTATCACCAACCTTCAAGCTTCTCTAAAAAAAATAAAATACACACATACTGTACATACACACATATATATATATATATATATATATATATACACACACACACAAATGTGTCACTGCTCATCCTACCCACAAACAGGTCACTAGTGCGAATTTGACACAATTGCGAATATTCATGGCCACCTGCGGGTGTAGTATGGTTTGCCGGAGGTCGGGGTCCCGGCGACCAGTATACCGGCGCTGGAATCCTGACCGCCGGCATAACGACAGCTAGGCCAGCGCAAATGAGCCCCTTGTGGGCTCGTTGCGCTCGCCACGCTGCGGGCACGGTGGCGCGCTAAGCGCACCAAGCTATCTATTCTCCCTCCAGGGGGGTCGTGGACCCCCAAGAGGGAGAAAAGATGTCAGTATGCCGGCAGTCGGGATTCCAGCGCCGGTATGGTGGTCGCCGGGAGCCCGGCTGCCGGCAACCTGAAGACCACCCCCACCTGCAACACATTCATGGGAGCTTGGGCACATTCGCGGGCACAATATTTGCCGAAAAGCAGTTGCTGTGAATATTGTTTAAGATGAGCAGGGACACGTGTGTGTGTGTGTGTGTGTGTGTGTGTGCATGTGCATGTGTGTGTATGTGTGTGTGTATATATATATATATATATATATATATATATATATACATACACACACACACACACACACACACACACACACACACACACACACACCCCTACAAACCTCCCTTATATTATTTTTTATTCTGCAGATCATTCTAAATACTCATATACACATTACATGCTACATAACATTTAGAAACACCATGGTGGCTAACTATACGTAAAATAAAGAAAAATCGGTTTGTTTATACCCATCATATGAAGAAGGAAATTATGAGCAACAATAGCAGACTAAGGGGCGAATTTATTAATTTTGCAGTCAGTCTCCAATAGTAAAGAATGCAATTTGCAACAATAAGGAATCTTTGTCGGAATGTATCATTATTGAGCGGGTGGGATAAAGGCTCTGGAAAAAGTAAAGTGATCGCATGTGTGATCATTTTACTTCCTGCTTCTGCTCCCACTGCAGTACTGAAAGTCGAATGTGCAGGCGGACATCACTGGAGAGGGACCCCATTGATCCCTTTCTCAAAGAAATCTGTGGACTGTAGGCATAGGCTAATGCCATCTGAAAATGTCATAAGCTACTGGGGTCAAGCATGTTGGCAATTAAGCAGCCCCCATACAAAACCATAGGTTCTGCTTTGCAGTTGGAAATGGAAGGACAGTGGAAGTTCTCTCTGAGATCTGCTGCGATCCCTTTTTCTTACATCCTGCGGAACCTTAATATTTGCGGGTACTCTGGATATTCCGCAAATATACTTTAATACACTTTGGGGTATATTCAATTGGTGTCGAAAACTGCCGTCTGTCAAAAAGACATCAGTTTTCGACTTTTTAAGGTCGAATAGTGATTCGACCTACTCAGTCCCAGCAGTTTTTATTCGACAAGTCGTGGAATTCGACTTGTCGAATAGTACGTGAATGGGCGGTATAGCTGCCGATTCACGTGCTTTTGAGTGAAACGGGGCCAAATTCGACAGGATTTGGCCCCGTTTCCGACCATCTCAGTCCGACAAAAAATAATGTCGGACTGAGATGTGGGACCCAGAGGAGGAGAGGGGGGGGGTTTTAGCCGCAGGGAGACGGGGGACAGCTGCGGGCATACAGGGGAGATCAGCGCTACAGCACAGCAGCAGGATGTCTCACAGCCGCGCCGCTCACGGCAGCGTCCACCCGGCTACAACAAGTGAGGTCACGCTTGCTGGAGCCGGGTGCACACTGCCATGAGGTCTGGCGGCTGTGCGACATCCTTTTGCTACTGTAACGCTGCTCTCCTCCGTCTGCCCGCAGCTGTCTCAGCTGGTCTCCCCACGGCTCCGCCCCGCCCTCTCCTCCTCTGGGTCCCTCATCTCAATTCGACTTTTTAAAAGTCGAATTGAGATGAGATTTGAATAGGGGTTGTGGGATCCATTCCGACAAATGCATGTCAGGATGGATCCAACGCTAAATGAATATACCCCTAAATCTAAAGTGCACCAGTGTCTGATACATGGGATATTAACTCACATATACAATTTCTGAGCCTTATTGTATGATAGACTGCTCATACATAAATTTACTGACATGACATTATTATATAAGGTGTCAGTAAATATACATGTGTGTGCATAGTAGTATACAATGCTAGCACACACTATTTCTAAAGGATGGCAGCACCCCTGTATTAAACACCAGCAACAAGTGTAAACACAAGTTACACTCACCCTGTCGGCACCTGCAAACTGTGCAGTGCAAACTGAATCAACTGTTCACACTTCCAGATCAAGCATCTACACACAGTTACTGTATCTCACAGCTCCATCGCTGTCTTTCCTGCCTCCAGTCAAAATTGGGGGAGTTTACAGGCTGCAGGTCCAGACACCCCTCACCAACCAAGACCTGAGTCTGACATACAGTGCAGCCACTGCAGGGGAGCGGCAGCGCAGGAGGGTGTGGGGCGTTATGGTGCTGGAGGAGACACTGCTGGTCCCAGGTGATGAGAGGCAGATACAACACACAGCTCTAGCCTGAGGTATTGGGCAATCCCCCCTGATGATGTCAGTGCTCAGAGGTTCCCTCTGACCAGGGGCTGGCTGCAACTTTAAGCCTGGATGGGCAAGTCCAGAGCACTGGCCCATAAGTAATGGCCTATCCTATTAAGGAGGTTTTCAGTACAATAATTGTCTATCAACATATAAAAACAAACACGGCCTGGTGTTGCTTATTGAAAAGATACTTTCTTATATTTTACTTGTTAATTAAGGGACCCTCACCTGCTGTGTCACCTCAGCCGCTATGACCACGCAGCTGTTCCTCGGGTCCCTGTTTCTGGTCCACTTCTCTCCCAGCACATGCGTGCATGTTATACCTATAAATTGGTCATCATTATCATTTCACATCATAAGCTTAGATGGCACAGTAACAAAAAAAAGAGTTGGTATCACAAAGGAGGAGATTTTTAAGTGTTTCGCTAACCATTCAATACCAACATTAACAACATATATATATAGGTCAATTATGGTGTAAGTGTCCACTCTTTCCTTGCAGGAATATTAAATAAGTATATTCAATGATTCTTCTATAAGATGAGGCAGTCCAACTCAGAAGTTGGGGAAAATAAGATTTTACTTACCGATAAATCTATTTCTCGGAGTCCGTAGTGGATGCTGGGGTTCCTGAAAGGACCATGGGGAATAGCGGCTCCGCAGGAGACAGGGCACAAAAAGTAAAGCTTTTCCAGATCAGGTGGTGTGCACTGGCTCCTCCCCCTATGACCCTCCTCCAGACTCCAGTTAGGTACTGTGCCCGGACGAGCGTACACAATAAGGGAGGATTTTGAATCCCGGGTAAGACTCATACCAGCCACCCCAATCACACCGTACAACTTGTGATCTAAACCCAGTTAACAGTATGATAACAGCGGAGCCTCTGAAAGATGGCTTCCTTCAACAATAACCCGAATTAGTTAACAATAACTATGTACAATTATTGCAGATAATCCGCACTTGGGATGGGCGCCCAGCATCCACTACGGACTCCGAGAAATAGATTTATCGGTAAGTAAAATCTTATTTTCTCTATCGTCCTAGTGGATGCTGGGGTTCCTGAAAGGACCATGGGGATTATACCAAAGCTCCCAAACGGGCGGGAGAGTGCGGATGACTCTGCAGCACCGAATGAGAGAACTCCAGGTCCTCCTTAGCCAGAGTATCAAATTTGTAAAATTTTACAAACGTGTTCTCCCCTGACCACGTAGCTGCTCGGCAAAGTTGTAATGCCGAGACCCCTCGGGCAGCCGCCCAAGATGAGCCCACCTTCCTTGTAGAGTGGGCCTTTACAGATTTAGGCTGTGGCAGGCCTGCCACAGAATGTGCAAGTTGGATTGTGCTACAGATCCAACGAGCAATCGTCTGCTTAGACGCAGGAGCACCCATCTTGTTGGGTGCATACAATATAAACAACGAGTCAGATTTTCTGACTCCAGCTGTCCTTGCAATATATATTTTTAATGCTCTGACAACGTCCAGTAACTTGGAGTCCTCCAAGTCACTTGTAGCCGCAGGCACTACAATAGGCTGGTTCAGATGAAATGCTGACACCACCTTAGGGAGAAAATGCGGACGAGTCCGCAGTTCTACCCTGTCCGAATGGAAAATCAGATATGGGCTTTTGTAAGATAAAGCTGCCAGTTCTGACACTCTCCTGGCCGAAGCCAGGGCTAGAAGCATGGTCACTTTCCATGTGAGATATTTCAAATCCACCTTCTTTAGTGGTTCAAACCAATGAGATTTTAGAAAGTCCAAAACCACATTGAGATCCCACGGTGCCACTGGAGGCTGTATATGTAGCACTCCCTTAACAAAGGTCTGGACTTCAGGGACTGAAGCCAATTCTTTTTGAAAGAAAATCGACAGGGCCGAAATTTGAACCTTAATAGATCCCAATTTGAGACCCATAGACAATCCTGATTGCAGGAAATGTAGGAATCGACCCAGTTGAAATTCCTCCGTCGGAGCACTCCGATCTTCGCACCACGCAACATATTTTCGCCAAATTCGGTGATAATGTTGCACGGTTACTTCCTTCCTTGCTTTAATCAAAGTAGGAATGACTTCTTCCGGCATGCCTTTTTCCTTTAGGATCCGGCGTTCAACCGCCATGCCGTCAAACGCAGCCGCGGTAAGTCTTGAAACAGACAGGGACCCTGCTGAAGCAAGTCCCTCCTTAGAGGTAGAGGCCACGGATCTTCCGTGATCATCTCTTGAAGTTCCGGGTACCAAGTCCTTCTTGGCCAATCCGGAACCACTAGTATCGTCCTTACGCCTCTTTGCCGTATAATTCTCAATACTTTTGGTATGAGAGGCAGAGGAGGAAACACATACACCGACTGGTACACCCAAGGCGTTACCAGCGCGTCCACAGCTATTGCCTGCGGATCTCTTGACCTGGCGCAATACCTGTCCAGTTTTTTGTTGAGGCGAGACGCCATCATGTCCACCATTGGTCTTTCCCAACGGGTTACCAGCAAGTGGAAGACTTCTGGATGAAGTCCCCACTCTCCCGGGTGAAGATCGTGTCTGCTGAGGAAGTCTGCTTCCCAGTTGTCCACTCCCGGGATGAACACTGCTGACAGTGCTATCACATGATTCTCTGCCCAGCGAAGAATCCTTGCAGCTTCTGCCATTGCACTCCTGCTTCTTGTGCCGCCCTGTCTGTTCACATGGGCGACTGCCGTGATGTTGTCCGACTGGATCAACACCGGTTTTCCCTGAAGCAGAGGTTCTGCCTGGCTTAGAGCATTGTATATTGCTCTTAGTTCCAGAATGTTTATGTGAAGAGACGTTTCCAGGCTCGTCCATACTCCCTGGAAGTTTCTTCCTTGTGTGACTGCTCCCCAGCCTCTCAGGCTGGCGTCCGTGGTCACCAGGATCCAATCCTGTATGCCGAATCTGCGGCCCTCCAATAGATGAGCACTCTGCAACCACCACAGAAGAGACACCCTTGTCCTTGGAGACAGGGTTATCCGCAGGTGCATCTGAAGATGCGACCCTGCATTTTTCCCAGGACTCTTGTGCATTGATGTACAGACACCTTTCCTGGTTTTAGGAGGTTCCTGACAAGCTCGGATAACTCCTTGGCTTTTCCCTCCGGGAGAAAAACCTTTTTCTGAACCGTGTCCAGAATCATCCCTAGGAACAGCAGACGAGTTGTCGGCATTAACTGGGATTTTGGAATATTCAGAATCCACCCGTGCTGTTTTAGCACTTCTTGCGACAGTGCTAATCCCATCTCTAGCTGTTCTCTGGACCTTGCCCTTATTAGGAGATCGTCCAAGTATGGGATAATTAATATGCCTTTTCTTCGAAGAAGAATCATCATCTCGGCCATTACCTTTGTAAAGACCCGAGGTGCCGTGGACAATCCGAACGGCAGCGTCTGAAACTGATAGTGACAGTTTTGTACAACGAACCTGAGGTACCCCTGGTGTGAGGGGTAAATTGGAACGTGGAGATACGCATCCTTGATGTCCAAGGATACCATAAAGTCCCCCTCTTCCAGGTTCGCTATCACTGCTCTGAGTGACTCCATCTTGAACTTGAACTTCTTTATGTACAGGTTCAAGGACTTCAGATTTAGAATAGGCCTTACCGAGCCATCCGGCTTCGGTACCACAAAAAGAGTGGAATAATACCCCTTCCCTTGTTGTAGAAGAGGTACCTTGACTATCACCTGCTGAGAGTACAGCTTGTGAATGGCTTCCAAAACCGTCTCCCTTTCGGAGGGGGACGTTGGTAAAGCAGACTTCAGGAAACGGCGAGGTGGATCTGTCTCTAATTCCAACCTGTACCCCTGAGATATTATCTGCAGGATCCAGGGATCTACCTGCGAGTGAGCCCACTGCGCGCTGTAATTTTTGAGACGACCACCCACCGTCCCCGAGTCCGCTTGAGAAGCCCCAGCGTCATGCTGAGGCTTTTGTAGAAGCCGGGGAAGGCTTCTGTTCCTGGGAAGGAGCTGCCTGTTGCTGTCTCTTCCCTCGACCTCTGCCTCGTGGCAGATATGAATAGCCCTTTGCTCTCTTATTTTTAAAGGAACGAAAGGGCTGCGGTTGAAAAGTCGGTGCCTTTTTCTGTTGGGGAGTGACTTGAGGTAGAAAGGTGGATTTCCCGGCTGTAGCCGTGGCCACCAAATCTGATAGACCGACTCCAAATAACTCCTCCCCTTTATACGGCAAAACTTCCATATGTCGTTTTGAATCCACATCGCCTGTCCACTGTCGCGTCCATAAAGCTCTTCTGGCCGAAATGGACATAGCACTTACCCGTGATGCCAGTGTGCAGATATCCCTCTGTGCATCACGCATATAAAGAAATGCATCCTTTATTTGTTCTAACGACAGTAAAATATTGTCCCTGTCCAGGGTATCAATATTTTCAATCAGGGACTCTGACCAAACTACCCCAGCACTGCACATCCAGGCAGTCGCTATAGCTGGTCGTAGTATAACACCTGCATGTGTGTATATACTTTTTTGGATATTTTCCATCCTCCTATCTGATGGATCTTTAAGTGCGGCCGTCTCAGGAGAGGGTAACGCCACTTGTTTAGATAAGCGTGTTAGCGCCTTGTCCACCCTAGGAGGTGTTTCCCAGCGCTCCCTAACCTCTGGCGGGAAAGGGTATAATGCCAATAATTTCTTTGAAATTATCAGCTTTTTATCAGGGGCAACCCACGCTTCATTACACACGTCATTTAATTCTTCTGATTCAGGAAAAACTATAGGTAGTTTTTTCACACCCCACATAATACCCTGTTTAGTGGTACCTGTAGTATCAGCTAAATGTAACGCCTCCTTCATTGCCAAAATCATATAACGTGTGGCCCTACTGGAAAATACGGTTGATTCGTCACCGTCACCACTGGAGTCAGTGCCTGTGTCTGGGTCTGTGTCGACCGACTGAGGCAAAGGGCGTTTCACAGCCCCTGACGGTGTTTGAGTCGCCTGGACAGGCACTAATTGATTGTCCGGCCGTCTCATGTCGTCAAACGACTGCTTTAGCGTGTTGACACTATCCCGTAGTTCCATAAATAAAGGCATCCATTCTGGTGTCGATTCCCTAGGGGGTGACATCCTCATATTTGGCAATTGCTCCGCCTCCACACCAATATCGTCCTCATACATGTCGACACACACGTACCGACACACAGCAGACACACAGGGAATGCTCCTAACGAAGACAGGACCCACTAGCCCTTTGGGGAGACAGAGGGAGAGTTTGCCAGCACACACCAAAAGCGCTATATATAACAGGGATAGCCTTATAATAAGTGCTCCCTTATAGCTGCTTTATATATATCAAAATATCGCCATAAATTTGCCCCCCCTCTCTGTTTTACCCTGTTTCTGTAGTGCAGTGCAGGGGAGAGACCTGGGAGCCGTCCTGACCAGCGGAGCTGTGAGAGGAAATGGCGCCGTGTGCTGAGGAGATAGGCCCCGCCCCTTTTCCGGCGGGCTCGTCTCCCGCTATTTAGTGAATCCAGGCAGGGGTTAAATATCTCCATATAGCCTCTGGGGGCTATATGTGAGGTATTTTTAGCCTTTATATAGGTTACATTTGCCTCCCAGGGCGCCCCCCCCCAGCGCCCTGCACCCTCAGTGACTGCGTGTGAAGTGTGCTGAGAGGAAAATGGCGCACAGCTGCAGTGCTGTGCGCTACCTTTAGAAGACTGCAGGAGTCTTCAGCCGCCGATTCTGGACCTCTTCTGACTTCAGCATCTGCAAGGGGGCCGGCGGCGCGGCTCCGGTGACCATCCAGGCTGTACCTGTGATCGTCCCTCTGGAGCTGATGTCCAGTAGCCAAGAAGCCAATCCATCCTGCACGCAGGTGAGTTCACTTCTTCTCCCCTCAGTCCCTCGTTGCAGTGATCCTGTTGCCAGCAGGACTCACTGTAAAATAAAAAACCTAAGCTAAACTTTTTCTAAGCAGCTCTTTAGGAGAGCCACCTAGATTGCACCCTTCTCGGCCGGGCACAAAAATCTAACTGGAGTCTGGAGGAGGGTCATAGGGGGAGGAGCCAGTGCACACCACCTGATCTGGAAAAGCTTTACTTTTTGTGCCCTGTCTCCTGCGGAGCCGCTATTCCCCATGGTCCTTTCAGGAACCCCAGCATCCACTAGGACGATAGAGAAAAATGGATGGGAAAAAACATACTGGTGTGATTCATAGGTGGACAGTGGACACTGATGTGTCTGCACTTGCTATTGTCTCTGGAGTTGCGCCAGTGATAATATGCAAATGTTAGTTTAGGACATCCCCCAGTGCAGATACTTGCACCTGAATGGAAAAGCTCTGAGACTCCCACTTTCTGTGCCAATGTGCGCAGTAGCACTGTTGGTTCCAGATAGTCTACAATTAGTGCACCAATGCAGATCCTGCCTAATGACCGTTCCCAGCCCATATGCAGATCCCTGTCTAATTACCTCCCACCGCCACTAATACAGAACCTTTTCTAATGACCCTTAATGCAGGCCCATACATAATGACCATCCCCAGTCCAAATGTAGACCCCTGTATAATTTCCTGCCCTCAACCCTAATGCAGGCCCATGTCTAATTACCTCCCACCACTAATGTATAACATCTAATGACCGTCACCCTTAATGTGGATCCATATCTAATAACCCCCCTCCCCTAATGTAGACCACTGTCTAATCTCCTCCAACCTAATGCAAAAATCTATCTAATGTCCTTAAACTCTTACACAGACTATACTCTAATGAACCCCACCCCAATGCAAACCCCGATCTAATGATCCTCACCTCTAATGCATACCTCTGAATTGGGGTTGGGGTAACTAGACATGGGTCTATGTGCCAATAATGACCCTCCAACACTGCAGCTCACCACTGACCAGTAACCCGCTATACAGACAGTCACATAACCCTCAAGCTGGCACATATCTTAACCTGAAGTCAGTCTGCTGAGCTGGGGAAGAGTGTCTGCAGCCGGGGAGAAAGCAAACAGCATGCGGTGTGAGTGATGTCCTGCAGCTACTATCACTATGGGTGCGGCTCAGGAGAGGAGAGCACTGCAGTGTAACACGGAGGTAGAGATAGCATCTGGGGATGATTCCCATGGACAACATGCTTCAAGGGGGAGGAGCCAGGCATATATGTGGTGGTGGAGAGAAGGCCGGGCACACCACTCACGCAACAGGCATCACAGTGGGCGTCTGGCATTAGGGATTATGGTGGTGGTGGACCACGGCAGAATACACGCACCCTCCTTACGGTCCTGCCTGTGACGACTCCTGGCCACCAGCAATGTATTGGTATGGGGGGGCAGACGGCATTCTGCATCCCTGCTCAGGCCACCACTGCCTCTGACACAACCTGCTGACCCGGAGCACTGCAGTGCTGGTCAGTGCAGAAGAATGAGTCAGACCAGAGGGTGTGGCCTTTAGTGTTAATGGACGGAGCCTAAAACAGCTTTTGGTAGCTTGTGAAAGGAAAATTTTTTTTTTTTCCTGTCCATACTCTCAGTCTCCAGAGGATCATATGGGCCTATTTTCATGGGAGGGCCTGGAGCTGCAGCTCCACCCGCCCCATTGTTAATCCGGCCTTGCCCATGCATATGGAGGACAGAATAGTCTATGCCAGGGAAGTGCTGATATGTGAGACAGGGCTGTACACAGAGCTCATACGCACTATCTCTACATTACAGATCCTATAATAATAGGGATAATAGGGATGTGTTTAGCATCCCAATGGACGGGATTCCGCCAGTCATGTGACCGATGCTGGAATACCGACACCACTCGGGAGACCGGCGCCGGAACACCAACAGCTGACACCCCAAAGGTAAGTATCGGAGTAACTGTTAGGCCTAGGGACCGGAAGGAGGGTTAGGGACTCAGGAGGTTAGCCCTAACTGCTTCCCCTAGGATTAGCCCTAGCCCCCCCCCTTCAAGGGATAGCCCTAGCTGCCACACCCCCTTGAGGTTTGCTCTAGCCACCACACCCAGAGGGTTAGCCCTAGCAGCTCACCCCAAAAGGGTTAGTCCTAGCAGCCCACCCCCGGGAGTTTAGGGTTAGCGTAGGATAGATGGGGTACAAATACTTACTCCCTCCGATGCCCGGATCTTCAGTGTGGTGATGCTAGAGTCAGTCATGTGACCACCGGCATCCCGACAGCTCTGATGTGTAAAGGGGAACCGCTGACAAACACTCCGCAACACCTGTCTCCAACTTCATAATACCTGTGAAACTTTTTAGGACAAATTATGTCAAAATCATGTGACTTTGAAAGACCAATGACTGCACTGCTTTGAAAGCCAACACGCCGTATGCAATGAAACGCTCACGTTTTTGCATGTTTTCTCACCAGCAAACATGCATGGCGTCAAAATCAAGTCACATAGGCACTTTAAAACTCGCAGGCTATTACATACTGTGGGTCTCGGAAGATTCTCGTGCAAACTCAGAAAATAAATCAGACTCTATTACATTTCCCCCTAGGCGTTGAAATTTGCCGACCATTCATTGTGGTGTTATTGGTTATGACACCACAACCTGAAAGAGGACAATTGTGTTACTGCACCTGCACACTGACAGCACCTGCGCAGTGGCAAGGAATATCTGCAGAACTCTGCCATCATTCACGCTGAAAGAAAGAAAAGGGTGAACACACCAGAGTGCTTATTAGAGTTGCAGCTTTGCCTTGCTGATCCGTGGAGGGACAGTCTGCTCTGCAGATGGAAACACTTTGCTCAGTTTGCAGCCTATAAATGGATCTGTGATGACACCATATTGTCTATCTTTAGACGCATGCATTGGTCACACCATGGAAACTTGCAGCAGCCCCATGATAAGAGTTTGCAACCAGTTATGGGACATGACCGGAACACTCCCATTCCATGCCCGTAAAACTCTATGGGGTCTATTTACGGGTGTAGTATGGTATGCCGGTGGCCGGGCTCCCGGCAACCAGCATACCGGCACCGGGAGCACGACCACAGGCATACCGACAGTGTGGCGAGCGCAAATGAGCCTTGCGGGCTCGCTGTGCTCGCTACATTGCGGGCACAGGGGCGCCAGGCTATTTTATTCTCCCTCCAGGGGGGTCGTGGGCCCCCACGAGGGAGAAAAAGTATCGGTATGCTGGCTGTCGGGACTCCGGCGCCGGTATACTGGGCGCCGGTATACTGTGCGCCGGGTTCCCGACAGTCAGCATACTGAAGACCACCCCTATTTACTAAGCCTTGGATGGAGATAAAGTGGCCAGAGATAAAGTACCAGCCAATCAGCTCCTAACTGACCTTTTTCAAACCCAGCCTGTAACATGGCAGTTAGGAGCTGATTGGCTGGTACTTTATCTCCGGCCACTTTATTTCCATCCAAGGCTTAGTAAATAGGCCCCATGTCTCTGAGCAGCCACCTCCCAGTCACCACCCAGTTAACAACCAATATATTTCCAATACATTTCTGAGACCGTGCCTACATCATGAACGCCTGCACTGCGCATATTTTTAACTATTTAAATGCATGCGCAGTTGCAAAGCATCGGCCATTTTCATGGATATCTAAAATTCATGGAAAATTTAAAATTTTATTTAATTGCAGTGTAAAAATAAAGCAGCCAGTATTGACCCTGCACAGGAACAATATAACCCACCCAAATCTAATTCTCTCTGCACATGTTATATCTGCCCCACCTGCAGTACACATAGTTTTGCCCATTAAGTAACAAATTTGCTGCTGCGATCAGGTCTGAATTAGGCCCTATGTTGGAGAGGGTTGGATTGTGTGAAACACAATTAGGTGCAGAACCCTTTAATGTTTCTGGGGGCAAAGCGCATCTAATGTTCTACGCATTTTCTACTTGTACTCTCAAATTTGTGTCTTGGTTTGCAAAATTGTGTTCTAGTTACATGGTCATATATCACATGGCATGGGATGTTAGCTGGCCCCTGACCCCATTGTGATGTCATCAGACCCATTGTGATGTCAGCTGTTC